>NW_019735555.1:168538-195006 GCF_002891405.2 Cryptotermes secundus | reverse complement strand
CCCCCCCCTCCCAGGTTAACTTTTGAATGCCTAAACCAATCTCTATGAAACTTGGTATCCATATCATGGCAACTGAGCCCATGTCAATGGTGTACTTCATAAATCCCTCCAATCAGTCATGTGTCTGTACTCCTCTACCACAGCAATGCATACACACAACAGAAGAATTTTTGGATACTTTTTCTGGATTGTGTTATCTCAAAGGTAAGTAGGTGATTAGTCCTTCCCCGAATGTCTTCTTTAAGCTAATGATGTACTGAAATTTCCATTTACGATGCCTCAAATTTTGTTTTTAACTGCATACTGAGTCAGGATAAATGAGATTTACTTTGGTATTATTCTATTCTGAGTAGTCCTGAGAGTAGGGTTCCCAGATACCCCATTTTCCCCGGATTCTTCCGTTTTTTCACCCAAATTTTGTTCCTCCGTTTATTATTTACCCGGAGTGGATAATTCTCCGTTTTTTTTTTATTTAAGTCCATTGTGAATTATATTTCATGGGTTAAATATTATCATAAAATTTCTGTAATCCTTGGAAAATGACATTGTTATAGTTTCTTTCGTTATGTTGCATTTCATGAATGTTGGCAACAGTTGAGGTTCTAAACCAAAGCAGAGGTTGTTGGTGATAGTGTATTTTTAATCCGTTCAATCTTCGCTAGAAAGTCAGTGTCAAGTTAGCAAAAATGTTTGAGGGCGAAGAAGATCCATCAAAGACTCCTCCACGGAAGAAGTTGAAATTCCAGGCCAAACATAATCAAATATATCTTAAGAAATGGGAAGATATGTTTTCGTGGGTTAAGCTGGGACCAGACAAGAACCGGGAATTTTGTACGTTGTGTAGGAAGGATTTTAGTATTTCACATGGTGGACAAAGTGACCTGAGGCAACATGCACAATACAAGGGACATAAAATTAAGGAAAAATGTAATTCTGGAAGTTCAAATAAACTTTCGAAATACTTTGTTAATTTAAACAATAAAGAAGAATATGACAACAGCACCGCGTGCGAACTTGGTTTAGTGTATCATGCAGTGAAACACAACTTAAGTTATTCCAGTCTGGACTGCGGAAATAAACTTGTGTCCCATATTTTCAGTGATTCCGCGATTGCTTCCAAACTTTCATGTGGACGCACTAAAGCGGAAATGATAGTGAAGTACGTTCTTGCTCCTAAAAGTGTAAATGACTATGTGTCTATTTTAAGATGTCCAGAAAATACTTCAGAATTGTTTTCGTTGGCTACCGATGCATCAAACAGAAGCAATCGAAAAATGTTCCCTGTTTGCATCCGGTGCTTCAACCCTTTAAAGGGAGTGCAGAATAAACTTCTAGATTTTGTTGAAAGTGCTGAGGAAACGTCTATGGCAATTACTGGTTTGGTGCTGCAGAGCTTAGAAAAGCACAACTTGGATGTAAATTATGTGTCTTCTTATTGTGCAGACAATGCCAATGTGAACTATGGAAAAACACATTCCGTATATCAGTTGCTGCGAAGTAAAAACCCAAATTTACTGAAAGCTAATTGCTCTAATCATGTCATACATAACACAATTAAGTTTGCAATCGACAGATTAGATGTTGATGTTGAAAGTGTAGTCGTAAAGATATATAATCACTTCTCTGTCTCTGCCAAAAGAAGAGAAGAGTTAAAATCATTCTTTGAGTTTCTGAATTTGGAGTGGACTGAGATTTTGAGGCATGTTCGAACTAGGTGGCTGTCATTAACACCAGGCATTTCTCGACTGCTTCAGAACTGGGAAGCAATGAAGAGTTACTTCAATTGTATTCCCAACTGTCCAAAAATATTATCTAACATTTTCATGAAAGATGACCCAGAGGAAGCAGTGTTGCCTGAAATCTACTAATTTCTTAAGTAATATTTGAAGTCAGCTGGAAATGGTAGATAAAACACTGGAAAGGTCTGACTTAAGTGTACTAGAGACTTACAAATTAAGTTTGCAATCGACAGATTAGATGTTGATGTTGAAAGTGTAGTCTTAAAGATATATAATCACTTCTCTGTCTCTGCCAAAAGAAGAGAAGAGTTAAAATCATTCTTTGAGTTTCTGAATTTGGAGTGGACTGAGATTTTGAGGCATGTTCGAACTAGGTGGCTGTCATTAACACCAGGCATTTCTCGACTGCTTCAGAACTGGGAAGCAATGAAGAGTTACTTCAATAGTATTCCCAACTGTCCAAAAATATTATCTAACATTTTCATGAAAGATGACCCAGAGGAAGCAGTGTTGCCTGAAATCTTCTAATTTCTTAAGTAATATTTGAAGTCAGCTGGAAATGGTAGATAAAACACTGGAAAGGTCTGACTTAAGTGTACTAGAGACTTACAAATTAAGTTTGCAATCGACAGATTAGATGTTGATGTTGAAAGTGTAGTCTTAAAGATATATAATCACTTCTCTGTCTCTGCCAAAAGAAGAGAAGAGTTAAAATCATTCTTTGAGTTTCTGAATTTGGAGTGGACTGAGATTTTGAGGCATGTTCGAACTAGGTGGCTGTCATTAACACCAGGCATTTCTCGACTGCTTCAGAACTGGGAAGCAATGAAGAGTTACTTCAATAGTATTCCCAACTGTCCAAAAATATTATCTAACATTTTCATGAAAGATGACCCAGAGGAAGCAGTGTTGCCTGAAATCTACTAATTTCTTAAGTAATATTTGAAGTCAGCTGGAAATGGTAGATAAAACACTGGAAAGGTCTGACTTAAGTGTACTAGAGACTTACAAATTAAGTTTGCAATCGACAGATTAGATGTTGATGTTGAAAGTGTAGTCTTAAAGATATATAATCACTTCTCTGTCTCTGCCAAAAGAAGAGAAGAGTTAAAATCATTCTTTGAGTTTCTGAATTTGGAGTGGACTGAGATTTTGAGGCATGTTCGAACTAGGTGGCTGTCATTAACACCAGGCATTTCTCGACTGCTTCAGAACTGGGAAGCAATGAAGAGTTACTTCAATAGTATTCCCAACTGTCCAAAAATATTATCTAACATTTTCATGAAAGATGACCCAGAGGAAGCAGTGTTGCCTGAAATCTTCTAATTTCTTAAGTAATATTTGAAGTCAGCTGGAAATGGTAGATAAAACACTGGAAAGGTCTGACTTAAGTGTACTAGAGACTTACAAATTAAGTTTGCAATCGACAGATTAGATGTTGATGTTGAAAGTGTAGTCTTAAAGATATATAATCACTTCTCTGTCTCTGCCAAAAGAAGAGAAGAGTTAAAATCATTCTTTGAGTTTCTGAATTTGGAGTGGACTGAGATTTTGAGGCATGTTCGAACTAGGTGGCTGTCATTAACACCAGGCATTTCTCGACTGCTTCAGAACTGGGAAGCAATGAAGAGTTACTTCAATAGTATTCCCAACTGTCCAAAAATATTATCTAACATTTTCATGAAAGATGACCCAGAGGAAGCAGTGTTGCCTGAAATCTTCTAATTTCTTAAGTAATATTTGAAGTCAGCTGGAAATGGTAGATAAAACACTGGAAAGGTCTGACTTAAGTGTACTAGAGACTTACAAACAAATGAAACTTCTCAGTTCTAAAATCCAGCAGAGAAGGAAAGACAACTTCTTTGGTAGCAAAGCAAAAAACTCATTAACGGATTGTCTATGCCATTACAGAAAAAGGTTACTGAAGACCTGAACAGCTTTTTTAGCAATATGCTTCAGTATCTGCAAAAAAGATATGATGTGAGAGATGACAATCCCTATGCATCCCTTGCAGCATTTCCTCTACAGGAAGGGACTGAGTTCAAAGATTTTGAAAAAGCCATAGAAGTGATTCAGCTAAGTGAAAATGTTTGCATTGATGACCTGTACGAGGAGTTCACTAGCCATCGAGATTACCTCTGCAACAGTGTGAACAGATATGGTGATTATGTAGCAAACTGACTTACGTTTTTTTCTTCAGTACCTGAGCATGATGTACCAAATATTTCCAAAGTGGTAGGATTTTTGTTTAGCATCCCTGGCTCAAATGCTTTTGTGGAGCGAATCTTTTCATTCATGAAAAGTAAGTGGAGTGACACAAGAAACAGATGCTCAACAGATTTAATCAAGGCAGAACTCCAGGAGACAGTGAACTATGAAAGCAAGTCCTGTTCAGAATTTTATAAATTTTCAATTATTAAATTAAATTAAATTTCAATTATTAAAAAGTGCTAAGAGTTCAGTGAAATACAATTAACAGAATCTGATTGACCAGCCCTTGAAAGTTATAAATATGTAGTATTTAATATTTGTGTGTTCTACAAATGTGTGCTAGGTAATATTTTGTGCATTCTATAAATATGTAATAGGGCTATGTAATATTTGTTTTGTTCTATAAATGTGTAGTAGCATTTTGTAAGTTATGTAGTATGTTGATTATGTATATTTTATAGCCTATTAGTTGTGAAAAATGTTGTTATATACAAGCAACGAGACATCACTCCTTTTTTTATTTTACAAAATCTGGCAACCCTACCTGAGAGTCCATCTGGATGCAGTGGTGTAGTGAGAAATGTCTTGTCCAAGAACAAAGGAAGTTTTAAAATTATGTTAATACTTTTCTCAACATTGCACAGATGCATTCTTATATCTAAATCCATTTCATGAGTTCCTGCCAAGATATGAAACTCATTATTCAGTTTATTTACTTGACTCATAATGCCAATGCTATATAGTTTCAATATTGAAAAGCACTGTTAAATTTCCCATGAGACAAAGCCCAAATCTTAATGGAATCACATTTCTGCAGTTGCAGCGTTTATGTGGGCGACGTGCAAAGAGGCAACAGCAAGACATGCAGCTCATTGAAGTTAATGGGGCTACAATAATGCCTGACCCTAAAGAGTGGTTTACCAAACAAATGACACAGGAGCAAGAAACTAAAATTCATAGTCACAGTCACAGGAAGAATGATGGTCCTACAACACAGCAACGACGAAAACATCAAATCACTTATCTTGCTTTCCAGGTATGGATAAAAACTGGTTGAAGATTGTTTATTATTTACTTCATTCTTGGTTTATTTAATGTGTTCAGTTGCTCAGATTATATAGTGTCAAATGATGGGATAATTAGTGCATCATCAGAAAAGATACAGGATTGCGGACTACATTGGTTATCTGCCTGGAGGGACTGAGGAAAACCACATACTTTACATGGACAATTGTCTCTCCTTTCCAGATATATTTGATAATCCGCACACAAGAGCTACTGGCTGCTTGAATATGTTAGTGAAAATAAAAAAAAAAATGCCATGGGGTTTTGGCAGTAAGATGCTATAAGTGAAATGGGGTCACACACATGGTGTGGTGAGAGGTAACTTAACGGCAAGATATTTACATACTGAAGACTGTGCGTGAACCACCATGGGAAGGCAGATTCTATAATAGCCATTAAGCGTTCAGTTCGTTGGACCATATTGAATGGCCAAATGTTGCAATCAAGCAGGTACCATTTCCACTTCATACTTGGAGGTTTCAGGTTAAGACCTTGGCCAAGGGGCCCGCTATCGTAAGGTTTTCAGTTTTCCTCAGTGCCTCCAGGGCAGTGCTGGCACAATATCTCACTTTAGGCCACAACAGTTTCCTTCTGCATCCCTTCCAATTCATTACTATATCATTCCAAGATACAGCCTAAGCTAGTGACAGCATCACTAAATAAACCATAAATAAATGAGTGCATAATATTATCTTGCAGTAGCATACTAGGCCACTGAAAATTTCATGTGACTTGGGTTCAAAATTTGTTGGAAATTAGTGCAAAAGAACCTTGTTCTCAGTCCATCTCAAGAGGGAAATGAAACCCACAAGCCCATCAGATGCTTGAGCTGTAGGATCCTATTTGTGGTGTCTCAGCCAAGAAGAAACAAATGACTGTCAAATGTATAGCTTCAATTTCAAAGTACATTGATGTGTCTGTAACTCAAACAATACAGACCTTTAACCCCTCAAGCGTGTGCGATGCACCATATGCGTCCGCTCAGTTACATGCATCTAGCGTGAATTTAAATCCCTCCCGGTGCTTTATTTTCGCAAGCATTGAAGGTTTTGTGCAGACATTTACCTAAATATTTTTAAATAACAAAATCGCTATTTGAAAAATTCCAAAAAATTATATTATATTTACAGTTGTTTACGGTTCATTATTATAAATGTGTACTCACATTTTGTCAAGCTATTTCTTTTTCCCAGCTCTCCATATCCAGTGTCTAGTAGTTGATCTTGGTGTGGTATTGCTCAAAACAGGGGTCTAGGCAGAGAGACAGTGTCCCTGGGCAGTTTTTACACCCGTATCTGGTTTCTTTTCTCTTTCTGTTTTTTGTACACACCATACACCTTCTTCTTCCAGCTTTATAAGTTTCGGTTTTGGGATTTTCTTGAATGAAATGCTGACCCATCAATCTCGTACATTCCATGTCGGTATCTGAAGGACGCCCTTTGCGCTTTTCTATATTCTGTCCATGGGACTTTGCTATGATCTTATTCACTAAGTTTATTCTGAATAACAGATGATCTTTCTTGTTCCCAGCCTTGCAGTACAGAACGTAAGCGTTAAACACTACCATATTTACTAAGTGGTTGAATAATTTCTTGTACCACGCTTTTTGCCTTTTCCTTTCTAGCAAGAATGTTTCTAGTAGCTGATCTTTCAAGTCTACACCTCCCATATATTTATTATACTCTATTACATACATAGGTTTATTTACAAATTCTAACCCACCCTTTCGACGTACGGGTTGCATTTCGTCTGAATGTTTAGTATTCAGCACGGAGACATTGCGCTTATCCTTCCACTTCAATGCCACCAATTTCCCACACTTTGCACTAACTACTTCTCCTTTCTTCAGTTTCTTTTTTAGATTTATTGGCATACCTTTGCATGTGATTTTCACTGTTCCAACAGCATCTGTTGTCCTCTGAACTAATCTCTGGAAAAGATCAGGACTGCTATAAAAGTTGTCAATATAAACACATCTGCCCGAGTCTAGTAGTTTCTCGCACAAACTTAGAACTTTTATTGAGAAAAGATCTGTGTCTTTGGTGATTTCACAGCCTAATTTTGTCCCTGATCGACTGTAAATTATAAAATTCCACAAATATCCTGCGGAATCACAAAGTTCAAAAATTTTAATCCCAAACCGGGAAGCTTTCATAGGAATATACTGTTTCCATGAAAGTCTACCTTTCCACAATAACAAAGATTCATTGACACTTACTTCTGTGCACGGTATGTACACTTTCTGGAACTTATTTTTCAAATATTCACTAACCAGAAGAATTTTGTACAATTTAGGATCTCTTTTTGCAATTTCCTTATTGGTGTTATCTACAAAATGGAGAAATCTGGTCAGCAATGAAAACCTTTCTTCACTCATTACATTGGGAAAAAATGGTGTTTCTAACATATGTTTCCTACTAAAATACATCCTGAGGTTTGGTTTCTGAATTATTCCCATCAGCATAAGCAAACCTAGGAATACCCTAACTTCATTCGAAGTTGTAGGAACCCACTTTTGAAACCGTGATTTCTTTCGGGTCAGCATTTTTTCTTTCTGATGAGCAAGAAACTTTTCCGCATAACGGTTTGTTTCATTCACTATCATCATAATCAGATCATCATCAAAAAATAACTCAAAATATCCCAGAGGATCATCTGCACACTGAACTGGCACTATTTGTTTCCCAACTAAATCACACGCAAAAGGTAGAGGAGGATTAGCACCATCGACCTCTTCCCAAGCATTATCTGGAGTATTGAGAGAAAACTAAGGTTCTTCCTCTTCCTCTTCAGAACTGGAATCGAGAGTATATCCACATGAACCCACAGAGTTTGTATCCGAATCTACTGAACAGTTTTCATCCAAAAGATCAAGCACTTGTTCATCAGACAAGTTATGAGAGCAAGATGCCATGGTGAACTAAATACCTCAGCTAAGGGACGGTCCCAAGGCAGAAAAGAAATAAATGCTGACATAGGCATCTGGCAACCTTGCCAGGCAACCTCAATCCCTAGGTTCGTAACATCGTAAATAAGACACCAGATTCTTCCCTTGTTTCCTATTAAAATACATTCTGAGGTTTGGTTTCTGAATTCCCATCAGCATAAGCAAACCTAGGAATACCCTAATTTCATTCGAAGTTGTGGGAACCCACTTTTAAAAGCGTGATTTTGTGTCAGGGGCAAGAAACTGTCCCGCCAGACAAGTTACGTAACCAAGATGCCATGGGGCTCTGCTAAGAGTGTGTCGCAAGGCAGAAAAGAAATAACAAATTCATAAATATTGATACAGGCGTCAGGCAACTTCAACCCCTAGGTTCGTAACATTGTAAATCAGACACAGCTGCTTTGTCGCCAGTAAGCCAAGCCAGTAAAAAAAAAAAAAAAAAAAAAAAACACAGAGACACAAACACAGACAAAAAGCACTCAATGAAAGTTAGCTAACAAATTATCTCTCTGAAAGCAATTCGGAGTGTGAGTGGGAACAATTCTTTCGTAAGCAGCAAACACCAGATGCTTTGTCCCAAGTAAAGCGAGTAAAAAAAATACCACACAAACAGATAGCGAGGAATGAAAGAAGTCGGTATTAGCTCACATATACATTCACTGGAAGTACATACATCAGAGTGTAGGCGTTAAGAATTCTTAGTGAAAAGTATGGATGCAACATATGAGGCGCGCACACTTACAGCACGGGTTTGAGCGGACGCAGATGTTGCGTCGCACACGCTTAGGGGTTTAAATGTCTGTGCTTAAAGTCAGGCTCAAGAGGTTAATAAATGTAGTAGTAAAAGCTGAATGAGGGGATCTGGTAACGGACTACACTGCATTTGTGTGAATTTCATTACTCTCTTGTCCCTGGCTGTTTTTATTGGAAATTTGAAGGTATTCTCTGTTACCTGATCTCAAAATTACAGTACAATTCCCATTTAGTGTGCCTTGTGCTGAGTATTTAGGTTTCTTACACCCAAGAGAAACTATTAATTTTACTGTTTAAAATACAGCTTTTTCAGAAAAGGTGCTCAGTACACAGTCATTAATGTGGCTTAAACATACACAAATAGCACTTCCAATTTAGAGGCTTCATTTATGTGTGCAGAAAAAGTTCCCCATTATCTTCCTTATTACTTTTTACATCTTGTGAAGTATTTCTATAAAATATGTTATTACCTTAAACCACCATGTCCTTATATTGAACCACACTTGTGGAGAAAGTCAAAAGTCAGAGGTTGCCCACACATCTAACTTAATCCTCTCTTTGAGACAATTGCAGTGTTATTATGTGAAAGAAGTTGTCATGTCATGCAGTATGCCATTGCAAGGAGAGTAGGAATTAAAGGTTTCAACATGCAACAAGAACACAATAACCACCAAACATTTGGTTTAAAGCAGGATATGTCTTTAACCCATTTGCAAATTATATAGAACCTATATCAGTTTAACCTCCAGAAATAGAGTTTTTTTAAACTCGTGATAGAGACTTATCAGTGATGAATTAATCTGAAATTCTGATGTAAACACTGAAGCAGATCTGTAAAGTACAGGATATAAAATAATTTATACTAATGGGAACAACATTTATATTTTGTTCCCCCCTTTTTAGATTTCAGTGTTCAAGCTGGACATGACATCCCCTGAGAACTATTAAAGTAGTTCTTTTTCAATAGGAACATGATAAAGATTATTTACTGCATGCATTCAATCCATATAGGCACTTTAAGTAGTAAAAATGTCTGTTGGACAAATTAGCCAAGTTTCATTTGTTTGTGGCTTTTGTTCCAGGCAAAAGAAAATGAGCTGGAACTGAAGAACCAGTGGTCCCAAAATCGGATGTCTCGCAAACAAACACAGTCTAAATATGGTTTCTAATAACTTGTGTATTATGTGTTTCTTGGCTCATCTTTTGGTTGTCTTAAGTCCCAGGATGCTTGCTGTCGAGGCACAGACATCAGACTTGCAGTCAGTTGTCTGTGTTTTACGAGCTGAGTCTGTATTTGCTGGTCAACATGTATGGATTTCTGTTTAAGCTGAGCCAACAGTTCCTGCGCCTTTGCCAAATCTGGTGGAAGTCCTTCATATTTTTGAAACTTCTGTCTTAATTTGGCACATTCATTTTTCATCTGTGCGATGGCTTCCACTCTCTCCTGTATGGTTCTGTGGTGTACTGAAACACCTAGTCTCTGTAGTTCAGCCTGTGATAAAATGGTATACAAAGGTTTAGACAATGTGGACAAAAGTACATTATATACCGGAATGATACAGCATTAAAGAAAAAAGAATACCTTGAGCTTTTCTAATGTGTTCTTATATTCTTCCATCTTATGTTGAAGAAACTGAGTTTCAATAACCTTCCCTTTCATTGCCTTTCTGAAGTCCTCCTGTTCTTTCCTTGCAGACTGAATATCCCTATGAAGTAAAGAGCAAACTTTTATAATTACAGAATGATAACTCTTGTACATGATTCCATTTTCTGATCTTTTATCTACAGTTTTTGTAAACTATAAAATTGTCATAAATAAATTCTTTTGGAAGAAAGCTACACTTGAATGGAACAACTTTATTGGGTAATTGTACAGATTTGTGTTGTCAGTGTGATGATCAGGAAATCTGCAACATCTGAATGGACAGTTTAAACCTCATACCGATTTTTGGCTTGTTCACAATTCAGAATTATAAAAATGTTCCTATAAATATGAAGTTGGATACTGGGAGGTATACTAACATTTGTTGATCCATTCCAGTTCAATTAACGTCAGACAAAAATAATGGACATTACACAAAAGCTACATATTCATACACACATCTCTAGCACATCCCACTGAGTACTTATTAGGGTAAAAAATATTTCATACAAAAGTTGTACTCATACATAAAAATGAAACACTCATTTTATGCCACATACACTTTCGGAAGTCTTGTGTGTTCCTCCCCCCCCCCTTAACGGATAAGTGAAAGGGACTCTTATTCTGTTAAAACCTGAGAACCACTGGACTGATTTTGATAACATTTTGTATTGGAGGTTCTTGAACAAATTCACTGACTTTTCTCAAATTTGATATAGACAGGCAGTGGTACTTTACATAACCAAATTACCACACCACTAGTAATAAAGGACTAATTTATAACTAAAGTATTCATCTAATATTTTAAAAATTGGAACTCTGATTATCTATAAGGGAAGCTACAATGTTGTCCACTATACCAATCAAGAGAAACGCGAGTTTATGAGATCTCACATGCATACATGCATGCCCTTTCAATGATGTATTTGCAATTAAAATGCATAAGGCTGTACTACAGATCAGGGCTGTTCAACTTGTGTGTGATCAGGTGGTCTTGTGGCCCATGAGAGTATCTTTCCATTCCCCGAAATGTGTCAACACTCGATCCGTTTAAAAATGCAGCAAATCTTGCTTAAAAATAAAAAAATGCCTTCTATAAGTTAATATTCCTTAACCATTCCCCCTTTAATTTAGTTGCACTTTTCAGAATCCTACGTTGAGTTCTTTAAGAAAAAGTTTCTGCACTTTTTATTTTACAGATGATTACAAAAGCATCCTACTTTTCAACACATTTTTCACAGCATCCTACCAACTTCTTAATGCTCTCATAATAGAAAGTCATTGGTTGAGCATGTAGCCACTGTTGCACCGTGTTCTTTACATCCTCATCACATCAAGATCTTCTCCCTCCTACAGCTTCTTTAAGCATCCAAAGAGATGAAAATCAGATGGCGCCAAATATGGACTGCAAGCTGAATGTTCCATTGCTTCCCATTTTAATTTCCTGAGCATTTCCAATGTGTGGGCCACAGAATGGGGACAGGCATTGTCATGCAACAACAGGGCACCCTCTAACAGTCTCCCACTTCTTTTAGAATGTATTGCAGGCTTCAGCCCTGTCTGAAGCATGTCACAATATGTTGCACTTGTGACAGATGTTCCACATTCTAGTTAGGTAGGTCTCAAGAATAGACCTTTGAAAATCCCAGAAGATGGTCAACATCAGCTTGCCTGCCGATGATTGCATCTTGAATTTCTTTGCAACAGGAGATGACGGATGCTTCCATTGCATGCTCTTCCACGTGGTTTCTGGTTGATAGTGCTGACCCAGGTTTCATCACCTGTGATGATCCATTGGAGAAAGTTGTCACCTTCTTCATGATAATGAGCCAAGTGACAGGAACAGATGTCTAAGCACATGCAGTTATGCTCATCTGTCAGTTCCTGTCCAGGTACCCACCTGGCATACACTTTATGGAACTGAAAGTTATCATGCATCACAGAATAGGCAGACCCAATGCTAATAATATTCAGTTTCCTAGCTCCTCCTTCATTGTGGTATTGTGGCTGTGACTGTATGACCTGAGCGCTCTGCAGCAGTCACACTCGTACAGCTATTTTTAAACATTTCAATCCACTCATACACAACTCTACAAGAAAGGGCACTGTCCTCATACTGAGCGCACAAGCACTGATGAATTTGTCCACCTGGTACACATTCCCCCCCACAAAAAATGTATCACAGATAGTTGCTCCTCCTTGGTGCAATTCCAAAGTTTTGCTGCCATGTTCACTACTTCATGGAAACTCTCACACTAACTGCAAGGTCAACAGGCTTGCCTTGATGACTAGTCACATGACACCCTACAACACCCCCACCCCTCCTGCTCTTTCCATTTTCTTCGAAGATATAAAAGTGTGGAAACTTTTTGAAGATACCTCATAGAAAGCCACACCTTAAACTTCTAACCCCTAAAATATGAGCAGTCCATCTGTCAGCCTCAAAGGCCTTACCACAGCAAGCATAGTTGTAGATGGCTCCAAATTCAAATCGTAAATGTCCAATCATTCAGCAAGCAAAGTTGAGGGTACAGGCAGCTAAACAGTGGGTAGAAACAAATATGATTTTATGTTTTCGGACATTATCCATCGTCTTGTCTCTATCTAAGAACTGTCCTGTTTATTTTTCAAAACACAACGTTCTGGAGACTGGATTCTGTCTCCGCCTTCAAGCAAGTGTTCAGAAAGGCTGCTACAGGCTGTTTGAGAAAATGTAATATGGAACCCATTACCTGGAAAACCTGGGACCAAAGGCTTTCCAGATTTTGGAATTTTCTGGGTTTTTGATCACTTTGCCAAAAAAATTATCACATGTAAATTCAAAAATTAAAAACATATACTAACATTTTCTGTACCTAAAAAGTGCTTGAAGTTGAACATTGAGGGCCAGAATTATAATTCTTGTCAGCAAAACAATCTTAATCTTTCTAAACATGTCTTGCAAATCAAGTTTCATGCCTCTAAAACTTTTTTTTTCTTTTTGTATAAATCATCTAGTATTTTATATACCTATATATGTTCCTCAGAAACACTGTCTAAAAACTTCCAGATTTATGGATTCCAAACAAGCAGTCCCATACTGCAATATCCACTGAGCTGGGCAAGGCACAGCTCAACTGCAATAGCAGTGACAGTGAAAAGCCAGACATAGTGTATCAGCAAGTTTACTAAACAAGACTGTCGCATCACAACATTGAAATGACAATGATATTGGAGAATTATCAACCATAAATATGATAATTCTGATATTCTTAGACTTTTGCAGTATCCCAAATGTGACAAAAGGAGAACAAAAAGACATCCAAATCTCACATGTTATTGACTTGATCAGATATTTTTCATTTAACACTATCAACTGCTGATGTCATACAGCATCAAATGACAGGATCTTATCAGTTTTGAATTATGACATACATGAAAGGAGGTGATGACAATGTTCTACCCAGGGCTTGTCTTCAGACTGGAAAAATATCAGTGAGAAACCCAGCCTTCTTCAGATATTCAGTCTTATGAAGCCAAAAGTGAGGATTTTCTGTCACACACATTATCAAAGATGAATAAAAATGGGTTCCCCACTATGATCCCAAAACAGAATAATCTCTGGATGCTCTATACATGGTCAGGAAAATAAGTTTTGACTCTAGTTTTTTAAGAATGTATATTAAGAGCTAGCGATACCAGCAACCTAGAATTTTTCAAAGTAATCTCCCTCCAATTCTTTACCATGTTCCCAGCACTTCAGCTATTGTTCAATAATTTTTAAATCCTGAATAGGGATATCTGTGAAAATTTTCTTCACAGATGATTTAATGTCTTCAACGTCCAAGGAACGCTTTCCTTTCAACATGTTCTTGAATTTTGGAAGCAGTCAGAAGGAGCCAAATCAGGGAAGCGGCATATGATCCATGGCAAAGATGCCTTTTCCTGCTAAAAACTGCAACACCTGAAGCAAAGAATGTGCCAGCACATTGTTGTGGTGAAGAATCAATGAGTGATCCCTTCACAACTCTCCTCACACCTTACAGCATCAATAAGCCTTTTCAACACCTGCACATAGAATATCTTATTAAGAGTGGTCCCTCTGGGTATAAATTCAAAGTAGATATAACCCTGATGTCAAAAAAGCAGATCAACACTGTTTTGATCTTGGACTTTGACATCCGTGATTCTTTTGCCTGGGGGATTTCTTCAATCTCCACTCCACAGACTAGCTTTTGGCCTCAGAATCATACTGAAAACACCATGTTTCATCACCAGTGATGACATGATCCAAAAAATTATCTTCTTGAAGTTGTTCTGCACAGTCCATCCACAAAGTGAGATGTCTGTCCTTTTGTTCTTCTGTCAAGTTTTGCGGCACAAGCTTCACTGATAACTTTCTCATGCCAAGAACCTGTACTAAAATGTTCCTAACAATTTCTTTGTTTTTATCAAGTTCATCAGCTATCATCCTGCAAGTTCTTCAGTGGTAAGATTGCACAAGTACTGATTTTTGCAACATTTTTGTCCGTTCGCTTCATTACGGGAGCTACTGCCCTTTCATCATCATTCACATCTTCTCTACCTTCTCTGAAACGTTTGTGCCACTTAAAACATAACTCTTTCTCATAGCAGATTCACCATAAACGGTTTCTTAACATCTCCAACACTTCACTTGGCGATTTCAGCGGTTTAACAAAATGTCACATTCACTCTCTGTTCTGTTTTCATGTCTAAACAAGGTCGATGACAAGTGATCTAACAAGCAACTGTTCAACAAATACTCAATGCAGCTTATCCAAAGTTTCCATGTGAGCTCTGTCTTGTTGGATCACCTAACAGTCAAAGTACTAGTGTTGCCAGATTGCCTAACGTGAAATTAAAAATGAGTCTCAAAACTTATTTGCCAGAACTTGTACATAACAGCAATATTCATAATGCAGCCATTTGTTGATGATGACATGATGTCTGTTTTAAGACAAAAAATATGTCCTGATTATGAAATTTCTACCAACGGGTGCCACAATTAACCCTCAGCAGAATGAAACTAAAATGCCACATCCAAAGAACTTGTCCTGAACAAAACACAAATCAGAAACTTCACTTTCATTAGTGCCCAACTTCAAATTATCACACACAGGAGACAGGTACAGTAAACTGTGGGCCATCCTTACCCATTCCACTCATAACAAGGATCCTCTACCATTAGGTCACAGGTCTCTTTGGCTTGTTAAAGATAAGGGAGAAAAATTTTGAGAAAAGGAAGGATTTAATGAAGATCTGTAACTGGTTCTGATACTTTGACAAACTGCACAAAACTAGTTTACTGTGCTCAGTTCAAGTCAGCAAAAATGTACACACTGATACTGCACCAAAAATAATCTCTCACGCATGTCAAATATGTATGTGTATTCCCTGTAAATGCAATTTTACATTTTGGAAAGCTTAGAATATACTAAACAACTTTACCAGTTGTTCTGTATGGATGTGAAAGGTGTATTCTTACTTTGAGTGTAAAATGTAACTTAAGCATTTCAAAAGAGTAAGCTCAGGAAAATATCTGGTCATAAGAAGGCCATGTGAGCAATGTAGGATTTATATGCCTAAGTATTTCTTTATTTATGCACATCTCCTAGTGAAATCTAAGTACTACAGTGTGCTGACCATACACTAGTATGGGGGAAACAATGAATGCATACAGATTTTAGTGGGGGAATTGCTTGGAAAATGTCTTAAATGGAAGACTGAGGAGATGGTAAGTGCATAACACAAGATCAAAATTGTGCCCAATGGCGGATTTTGGTATTAACACTGTTACCTCCAAGTTGTATTACCACAATGTTAGGAGGGGAAAGAAGCCAGTCCTCGTAACTGAGATACAGTGGAACCTCGCTTAATGAGCACCTCTTATAATGAGTAATTTGCATAACGAGCAAAACAATTTGTAAAAAAAATTACTCTTAACAAGCAACGTTTCGCATAATGAGTGACGAGAAGGGAAGTCCCGGATTGTGCGCTTGCTACATCAGTCTGTGTTTAGCACTCGTTCCGCTAGTATCTTAGTGTTGCTTGTGATCACACATTTTTCCAGACTTGTGTTCAGACATATTATTTGTGATTCTTTTATTGTGCAAAGTTTAACCCTTTCAAAAATGTCCCCAAAGAAAAAGCCGCAAAAAGACAGCCATAAGAGAATAAAAATAACCGTACAAATGAAACGTAAAATCATTGAAAAGCGAGAACGAGGTGTGAGCGTGGCTGATCTAGAACGCACATACAATCGGTCTACATCAACAATTTGCATGATTAAGCGTTGCACTGTGTTTCACAGCAAGAAGTTGTGGAGGAGAGTTTGTCAGAGGAGGAGGAGGAGGAGGAGGAGATAACAGCAAGGCAACAATCTTCTGGCGCAATAAGAGAAATGCTGAAATCATGGGAAACTGTTGCATCGTAAAGTGAGAAGCATCACCCTAATAAGGCAATGGCTATGCGCGCTACAAATTTATTTAATGATAATGCTGTGTCGCATTTTCACCAAATTTTGAAGCGTTGGCAAAAACAAATGTCTCTAGACAGCTTTCTAGTAAAAAAGAATTAGATATGTATCATAAATAATAAACTAATTATTTTGATTTTTTTTTCTGCAAATCGAATTCGCATTCAAGGTTGCTTCATTCCGCACACACGAAAACATGAAGATGATTCACACTCCTTAACAATGTATATATAATTTTCTTTGAATAAACATTATACATAAAATGTTTTGAGTATTTTTTTCAGAATGGAATGCATTATCGTATTTTACATTAATTTATATGGGAAAAATTGTCGGTTAACGAGTGTTTTGCATTACGAGTAAGATTCTGGAATGAATTATGCTCGTTAAGCGAGGCTCCACTGTATCTTAAACACGAATACAATGCTAGTAGCAGTAGTAAAAACCACTTCACCACAGCAAGTGTAACTATCATCTGATGTGCATCAAATTTGAAGCCATAACGAAGGAAGCCGCATGGGGCCGCGCCATAGCTCAAGCGGTTAGTCGCTGGCTACCCACCACGGCGGCCCGGGTTCGATCCCTGGTCTGGTCAAGTGGGATTTATGGTGAACAAAGTGGCACGGGGGCAGGTGTTCTCCAAGTACTTCAGTTTCCCCTGCCAATCTTCATTCCACCAATTACTCACCTATCATCTGGGGCTGGTACAACAGGTCAGAAGTGGCCACAGTACAAGAGACTTAGTCCCACCCCACTAGCAACAAAAAAGGGAAGCCGCATAACTGGCCAAATTTAAGGTATCCATACAAATTGGCTATGAATATTAATATACTGAAACTTCAATTATACAATCCCAGATTTTACGTATTTTGCCAATTTACACATATTTTGCATGGGCCTGGCCAAATGTCCATAACATAGATGTTAAACTGTAATGGATTTTATGTTTTCTCAACTTCAAGTTTTCCCTGAATTTGCACTTCATTTTCTAGTCATAACTATGAAAATTTATCTGATTTTACATTTTGTACTTCATTTCTTATAATTTCTTATTCAAGGTAATGAGGCTCCTTCCCTGTCAGCAGTCAAAAATAGTTCAGTCTGAAAATCAAGTTGCTGATGCATAGCTGCAAGTGATTCATATGCACCATTTTGACTTCACTGAGGGCTATTGTGCATGAGGGGATTTTCTGCAGCTGTAGTCCAAGCATCTTGTGCATTAGTCCAATTTTGATCTTGCTGTGTCTCAGTATAACTGTAACTAAACAAGAGCAGCATATCTCTCTCTCATGTCTGATGTGTGTTCCAAAACGTGACTACTACAACATAGAAAAAATGTTTTCATAAGTGAAACGTCCACTAGAAATGCATTCAGATTAAATTCTTTAATCTCCAAATGCCCACGCGACTTCACTCCGTACAGACCAATTTTTAACGTTAAGATGAATTTAACAGAAGATAAAATATGGATAATCGAGGAAAATGGAAATCATTTATAATAAGGGATAAAATAAATATTTTTGCTCAATACATATTGGCACACGTGTTGAATTGGCACTATGCTTGACACTTTCAAGTGTCCCTCCTAAACATTACTGTGAAGAATCATTTAGAAACTGAAAGAAGTTACATCCAGTGTGCACTTTTCTCCAAGCATCACAAATGACTTAGACATTTGCCACTGGAGAAACTGGAATCTGCACTTGCTATGTGGTTCAAACAAGCATGAGAGAGTAATGCTTCTGTAAATGGCGGCCACATCAAGGACAAGTCCTCGCACATTGCCCCTCATCTAGGAATAGCCAACTTTTTGGCTTCCAATGGATGGAACAGATTAACATCAGACACATTGTTTACAGAACTCTTTATCAAGTGAGAACAGAGTGTTGATCCAGAAATTGTAGAAGACTGGAAAAATTACTAACTATTGCAAGAAATTGAAGTTTATGACCTCGTAATGCTAATGAGACTGGTCTATTTCTCAGTCTACAATCTAGCAAAACCTTCACTTTTTAAGGGGTTTTTACCATAAAATCTGAACAGTAGCTTACTGTACTCCTTGCATGCAATGCTGATGGCAGTGGAAAACTGCCACCTCTCAGAAAGCATGAAAGTCTACGTTGCTTCAAGAATGTCAAGAGACCACCTACAAAATATGAAGCTAATACAAATTCTTCAATGACCACCAAAACATTTTAAGATTACCAAACACAACTAAATAGAAAACTGGTTGCTAAAAATCACGCAATTTTGCCTTTCATTGATCAGTTTGCTGCTCATCCAAAGAACACATTTCTCAACTTAATTAAGTACCAACCTTTCCAACTCTGCAACTCTCTGTTTCTCTGTAGACAGCTGCCACAATTTATTTTGAAATTGCAGTTTTTTTCTTGAAAGGCGAGATTCTTCCATTACCATCCTTGTATTCTGAAGAACTATGTTAGTTGGGGTTGCATCATTAATGTTCAAAGCCTACAACACATAAATTTCATAAATATACGTCATAAGGAAATGAACGTAAGATACATTGTATCTTTTTTCTTAGAGCCATCTGAAAATGGCCTCATTTTATATTCAGTTTATAGTTAACATATTTTATGATTTCATATACACCTGATATTGAAAGCATCAACTTTAAGTTTACACTAAACAGTACACTTTTGTGGGTGCTGGAACTTGATGTGTTAAAAGATATCTAGAACTGGCTGAGTGTCTGAAAATACTCAGTTGCCTCACGTCCAGTGACTGAGACCCAGCTAAGTAGGTGCATCCCAACCTTTAACATGTGGACATTAACGGAATGACTTTCCAAAACTTGGTGTTTTTAGAATACTAGATGATCAACATAGTTCAGATACTCAGTAATACTCAAGAAGTAAAATTTTAATGTTTGTTTAAATGCTTAGGTTTTTACAGCAGGAGCTTAACACGTGACTTCAATTCTTGGGACTAGGCTACAGTGAATGTTGAGGGTATTAATGGATTTTGGCAAACCTTGAGTCACCACCTTCAGGGTAAATGACTGTGGGAGTTTTGGCAGCTTTTATATGGCTCTCGCATTACACTGTCAGAGATAAAGTCATGATGCATGAACAGAGTAGCAGGATACTAACCAAGAGGGACTGACAATATGGTCAGTTGCAACCAGTTGGTTAGCATCCCACTTCTAATCACAACTTAAGCAGCGTCTACACGAGCGCATAAAATGCATCCGTTGTAACGAACGTACTTTGCTGAGGACACCACAGTTGCAGAATGAGGAGCGTAGTTTTCTTGTCTGCAATGGAGCCAGAAGAAAGCGTAGCATTCGCCTCTCTTGTTTATTTCGACAATGGACGTCACGATGTTCGTTACAACAGACGCATTTTGTGCACACATGTAGACGCTGCCTTAAACAATAATAGATGGAAAACACTGAATAACTTAACTCCTGCACAGTACACTTCTTTCTGATAGCTACTAAAATTAGCATTTGGCCTACAGATCTTATATATATATATACAGAATAGTTTAACAAGTTTACCATTTTTCACCTTGTCAGTAAACTTTCACTCTCATTACTATGGATAACATGGAAAAGTTTCAAACAAATTCTAATATAAACATAATAAACACATATATATATATATACATGGAAAACTTTAAAACAAATTTATGTTTATATCAGAATTTGTTTGAAACTTTTCCATGTTATCCATAGTAATGAGAGTGAAAGTTTACTGACAAGGTGAAAAATGGCAAACTTGTTAAACTATTCTGTACAAGAGACTCTCTTTTTAACATCTGTCATTCTGTTTGTTAAGTATCAATTATTATTATTATTCAAGTTCATATTAATGGAGGAACAGTATGAAAATATATTGTAATGTGTTGGGTATGTGTCACGTGATAAATAACTTCACGCCATCTTTGATCTAGCGAATTTATTTGACTCGCTCACACGCACACAATTCACAATTACAATTACTGCCATCAGCAGTATCACAATTACATCCACCGCTCTCGGTGACTGCTAGACTTCTGCTGCACTCGGCGACTTCACGATCCACACTGTGTCATTCCTGATCACACACTCTCGCTCACATGCTGCTCACCCGGCTTTCTATACTGTTCCGTTGCCTCGTGTTACCAGCGTTGTCCCCTGTTACATCACAGTGGGAAGTGCTGTTACGTCACCGCGGGGGAGGGGAGCAGAGTGTTGACTGGCCTGTTACCGTAGCAGTGACAGCGCTCCGATCTTGTTACATCACCGCTGGTGGGGGAGGGGGGTGTCCTGCATAGCACAATATGTCACACTGCTCCCTTCTTAACACTTCGCGGACTGGACGCCTAGGCCTAGGCGCTTGGGTTTTAAACGTGGCAGACCAGTCGCCTAAGTTGCAACACGCTATACATCGCTCTGGCACCACTTTAATTGCACGCAACTGCCTGCAAATGTGTGATAAGACTCTGGAATGTTTAGTTAGCAGTCAGTAACTTGACCTCGCTGTTTACTTAACCGACTATAAAGGAAAATGCTTTGCCTTCTTCAAGCTGTGTGTATCAGCCAGTAGGTAGTGGGGAGAATGGATCAAGGACAAATTCTCCTCCAAAGACCTAGCTGACCTGGCTTGTGTGTGAGACGCGTAGTAATGGTGATTCAGAGAGCGGCAGTGACAGGGGAGAACAAAGAATTGTGGCCACAGACAGTAAAAGTGACAGTAGCTCCGACAATAATGCAGGTAATAACATTGCGCGTAGTAACATTGCGGGAACAGCAAAAATCTAAAAAAAATCTAGACCCTGATTCAAAATTGAAATACAAAACGTTTCTGATGAATGTGGCAAAGGCTTGGGCTACAGATGAGATGGTAGCGAAAGAACCAGAGTCTGACGACTTAGTGCGACTTAGCCCATCAACTCCCACCCCACATAGCCCTCATGTGGACACCCCTGGGCGACTCTCAGGTGATATGTGGAAACATACCCTTGTGAAAATTGTGAAGAGTGAACATTCCAAGGGGAAGCATCCTTCTAGACAATGCCATGTTTGCACAGTTCACAAAAAAAAGGACTATGACTGTCTATATTTGAAAGTGTATAATGCCACTTCAAAAAGGGGAATGTTTCCAGGAATATCACACTTTCAAGCACTTCTAGGAGCATTGGTAAGTGTTCTCCAAAAATTATAGTTCATAAAATTAATTAGGAGATTTTATATTAATTTTTAAAGTGAACAGTGCACAAGTTAGGGTAGTAGGTATAAAAATGCCGCTCCCCAGGGTGATTTAAATATTTAAATCGCCAGTCTGCAAAGTATTAAGGCTGTTCATCCCAAATAGCCTAATGGAACATCCCCATTCCTTTTCTTTGCAGGCTGTTCTTGCAACGTCTTCTTTTTGTCCAGCTACTCCTCTTGCAGCAACTATTCTCCGGCCGTTACATCCTCCGCTCCCATCTTAGGATTGTTCATCCTCAGCAATTCCATGGTCCAGCATTCGTCGATCTGTTGTATCACATTCACTCATCACTTTCATTCTCCATTCATGCCGAGGAGGCTGGTGTTTCTGCTGGAAATCTCTATTGCTTGTTGCCCAATATCCAGCCCTAGGGTCTTCCTGAGGGTTCGGCTGGCTGTTCTCTCATTCCCAGGATGCAGCCGCCGTCTTGTGTGTTCATCCTTCACTCCCATACTGCCCTCCAGTTCCACCTGAAGTCTCCGCCCTCTGAGGGCTCCTCTTGCAACGTTGTTCCAAGTCTGGTTGTTCCCGACCATGTGTCCCTTGCGCCGTGCCACTCCTGCACAGCGGGTCATCCTTCCGGGATCAGCGACACATTTCTTCTGGCACCCATCCTGATTTTTGGTCCATTCTTTCTTGAAGGCATCTCTCCTACGTCGTGCCACTGTTGCACAGCGGGATACCTTCCTGCAGGCAGCAGCCTACTTCATCCAGGATTCACAATTTCCTTGGGTCAGTTTCTTCGGCTCTCTGCGTCATCCTGCAGCTTACTTCTTGTCTCTATGCCTCTTCTTCCGTCCTTTGACCAGTTTCACTATGGCATCTTCATTGGGGACTTCTCGTTGTTCTGCCACCTCAGGTTTCCTGCTCAGTGAGGTTGGCTGTTCTTCTTCTAGACGTGGCTCCATCTTCTGGCAGGCCATCGTCTCTGCGTCCATTTCGGGTTTGATTTCGGCCACCATCTCCTTGTGGCTGGTGTCCATCATTTTCATCATTTCCTTCCGTTCTCTTCGCTCAGACTGTCTGTCAGCTTCCAATCTGGCCAGCAACTCCTTATGGCCGGCCTCTGTCTTAGCTTGGTAGGCATCTAATTTTGCCAGTAAATCTTCGTCTTTCTTCCTATTGGCCTCCATCTCTTTCAGCATTTTGATTATTTGTTCCATTTTCATATGACAACACTGTGAACACACACTTCAGTCTTCAGTTCAAATTGTGGCAGTATTAATAGTTGTAAATTCAATTATTTGTCGAGGAGTGTTCAAGTTTGTAAACCAATAATGACAGCAAATTGTCACATGTTGGGTATGTGTCACGTGACAAATAACTTCACGCCGTCTTTGATCTAGTGAATTTATTCCACTTGCTCTCACACTCACACAATTCACAATTACACCATTACTGCCATCTGCAGTGTCACAATTACATCCACTGCTCTCAGCGACTGCTAGACTTCCGCTGCACTCGGTGACTTCACAATCCACACTGTGTCATTCCTGATCACACACTCTCGCTCACATACTGCTCAGCTGGCTTTTTATATCGTTCCCTGTTGCCTCGTGTTACCAGCGTTGTCCCCTGTTACGTCACAAGAGGGAAGCGGAGTGTTGACTGGCCTGTTACCATAGCAATGACAGCACTCAGATGTTGTTACATTGCCACTGGCGGGGGAGGGCGTGTCCTGCATAGCGCAATACATCACAATATGTTAACATACATAATTCTCGTACATGTTGAAAGGAAGCCGCATACTGACAAAGCAGTGGCTTCATGATGTGGCATGTGCAGAAATTAAAAAATGTCTGTTTCTTAAATTAGAATATGAGTGAGGTTCAGTAAATAGGTCATAAATGGAAAAGAGCTCTAATGGACATAATAGGTTTTCTATGTGTATCACTAGGTAGTAGCACAGGCCAGCTGCATGACAGTCTAGGTAGCAGACGTGCATGCACATGTTCAAAGGATGGTTTCAAGTAGTCAAAATGATGACCATGCTTGAGGAGTTTACTACCGAAAAGCAGAAGAACTGTATACTATAATCTTATAGTTCACATGGGTACCATACATGAACACTTGTCTTAATGTGTAACTCTAACATGACATTTAGACATATGTAACAAGACTGATTAATGTATGGTACAATAACTGAGGGTTGAGATTGTTGTTTGTGATATACAATGCAGAAGCTCACTTTAGGGTAGCTGTTCAACTGATTGGAATGATGATGAAGAGAAGTTTTAATGTGTACAGGCTGTCAGCCTGTCAACTACATCCTAAGCCTGAATCCACAGGGTAAAGTTAACAAAGGAGTGCATGGGTCCTCCTGCCAGCCTGAATGAACACCATTTCCTGAAGGTTTTGTTTCCTTTGTGAAATAAGCTGCACCTTACAAAATTTTACCTCAGATTGCCAGATAAAAGCTTGCTTTTCTTCTGCCCCCTTAGGTCTTGAAGAATTACCCATTTTTTCATTGTTTGGTACAAGTAACATTTTGTGAATGGCCACATTTCATTTAACATGTTATGAAGCCCCCTATTATTCAATTTTCTCCAACCTATCATTTTTCAGAGAACCTGCCCAATAGAGACTCCTCACATTCTATGTGCCAAATCTCATGTCAATTCTCCTTTGCTTACGCTGTTTTAAAGATTACATTCAAGTTTGTGGCCCTGTGTAACATTTTGTAATAGAATGTTTTTACAGTGAGGTGTTATTAGCACCACACCCAACACCCAACCCTCAAGCTGGAGGACCACCCATTGTCAGCTGTCCATGACTGCTTATTCAATACATTTGCAGCTACCCTCCACATCTGGAAGCCATCTCCTCCATCCACGGATTGACGATACACCATGCTGTGGTAACAAAGGACCCACTTAACATGCATATAAATTATACTTCGGATGAGTGACCAGGACAAACACTGTGCTTCCCACATGTTCTTCAATGTGTGATGTGAATCTCATGGCCTATCTTAAAGGAAAATGATATGCTATGTCCTCTGCTGTACTCATGGTTTGAAGAGAACTGAAGGACCATACCTTCAACTACTACTTTTGCTTAACTGTTGTTTCTGGACACACATTTAAAAAAATATGTATGAAATACCCAGATCTGCCATAAGATTGAAACCAGTGGCACGCAGTGAGGAATTACATGTACCCAAGACTGTGGTATCACAGAACTTTGAGGATGACAGATTTGGGGGGAGAAAGAAATGGATGTAGAAGCTATGAATCATGATACAGAAAATACGATACCAAATTTAGAAAAGCCCATAAAACAAATGCAGGTCAATTAAATTAGTTTGTAGAAGACTTATAACTTTCCAAGAATCAAGCTGAGTTTCTTGATTCCAGGTTGCGAGGATGAATCTTCTAGAAAAACATAAAGTGCTTCACTTTTCATAACCATGAAAATGTACTTGCAGTTTTCCTTTCCATGAAGAATGATATATCCTACTGTAACATACATTGAAAATTACACTTAATGGTCAAAACTCACTTGAACTCAACATATCATAGCATGCATCGAGCTTTTGCTGAACAGATGCCATTTCCCTCACTAACTGGGGCCAAACTCGTATCATGAATACCACCAGGGAACTAATAATGGGCTTCAACTATCACTGCAACACTACTGTTTTGTGGACAGGTGTAGATAAAACCCAGAGTTTTTACATTTTTCATACCAATGTCATGTTTCACAAATTTATTGATGTCTTAAACAACAGCAACATTCATTTTTGATGGCCCTGTGAAATATGCCTTCCTCATTTATTCAGAGTCTAGCTATTCTGAGATTTTCTAGCATAACTTGGACTAGGTGCAAAAAAAAGACAGCTAAAACCACTGTACATTTCCCAGCAGACATTCCTGCCCATCATACAAACAGATCTGCAACAGATCATCCTACATGGACAGGCCAAAAGGAATACAAAGACGAGTAGAGCTGCCTCAAGTGGAAATTTATTCTTACCTGCAGACAATCTACTGTTTTACAAAGTACACTTTTAGCACTTCCAGAAAGGTCATCTGGTGTAATGAGTTTTCCCAAAATCTTCTGCATCTGGAGAACTGCAAAGTAAATAATTTACTTACAATAATAGGTTTTTCTGTTTGGCTCACAGAAGAATTATACCAAGAACATAAGTCTTTATACTGTAAGCTGTACACTCAGTTCAACACAAAAGCTTGGGACTAAAAAATGGTTTCCTGCAATTGACACCCAGGCCCTACAAACATTTTATGGGCTAGAAACAATTTGCAAGAAAATAACCTATTAAACTATTATATTGTGACATGTTGACCCCTCCCACCCCGCAGCGGTAACGTAACGCTCGCGGAATAGGCGAGTAATCACCCCGCATCCTGGCAGCCATGCGCGGTGACGTCACGAGCGGAGCCGAAGAGAGCCGAGC
>NW_019735555.1:164497-167343 GCF_002891405.2 Cryptotermes secundus | reverse complement strand
GCGCGGTGACGTCACGAGCGGAGCCGAAGAGAGCCGAGCGGAGCCGAAGAGAGACGAGCGGAGCCGAAGATAGCCGAGCCCCGTAACCTGGCAACTACGCAATGCTAATCAACAGCGGTGACGTCACGCTAGCAACAGCGTCCTATGCTATATGCCACGTCACACTAGCAACAAGGGTGCCTATTACGTGGCCGTATTGTCCGATCGAGGCTACATAGGGAGCAGCGAAGGCTATTCACAGTCAGTTGTACTGTAACAGTCGCCGAGTCGAGTTGTATTCAGAGTCAGTCAGCTAGTCAGTTGTACTGTAACAGTCGTCGAGTCGAGTTGTACTGAGTCAGTCAGCGAGTCCTGGACCTATCGTCGAGTTAGCCAGCAGCCAGTCAGTTGTATTCTGGCATTTGGAGTGTATTAATTGTGATACTGCAGATAGCAGTAATCGTCAGATTGTAATTTGGGTGATTGTGAGAGCGGATGTGAAATAAAATTCGCTACATCAAATACATCGAGAAGTTATTTGTCGCGATATACGCCCGATACGCGACAATATATATGAGGATTCTTTTATAGATAGTATTTCAAATGTACTTTTCACACCATTAATTTTAATTACTTCAAAAAGAAATTCTGATAACTTGTGTCACACAGGAAGGGTAGGATCAGCACTTTCACTAACATATAGACTCTCAGAGCCACATACACTCTGGTAGTTTACATAGCCCAACACATGTTGCCTCAGTGAAGAATGTCATCAGCAGAAACAAGAGTAAGTCGTACTCCATGTTGGATTTGAAGCTGTCACAGACTATGAAGAATACGATCTAGGATCTAACGCTGTGTAGTTTAGTTGAAGTCTAACAAAGTCCGAGAACAGTCACAAAATTATTCAACACCACAGATATAGGAATAGCCATCAAAACCATTAATACAATAAAAAGCCAACTAAAACCAAGAAAACAAACAATAGATATATATTGTCACATGTATTAGTGGCTACAGATGGGTTTCAAATTGGTGACTGGATTTACCGATCACTCAAAAGTCATAACTGCAACTAAGTATAACACTCTTTTGCCAATTCTCACATTACAAATCACTCCACAATGAAACTTCTCAGTGTGCTTTCACCAGTCTTCACTATCCGTTTCCAGGCAACAAATTTACCATAGTCTCACTGTAACTACAGCATATGTACAGCCTTCAATTCATACATTATGCCTTCTTGGCACAGTCTACTTCCTTTCTTGATATCACCTTCGACTGCCAAGTCCCTGAATTCAAATCTACAACTCTCTCTCTTCTGACTCAACTCTGGACACATTTCATCTCTTCTGACTGGCAATCCACTGGAACTATTCTGACTTCCAAAAGAACTCCCAGGCACTGTTGGCTTCTTGTTATATTCCCTCAGGTCTCACCTCAATAAATACAACCATTGCCTAGTAACGGATGTCCTCTTTTGTTGCGTATTCGCTGGAACGTGTTTACCTAACAACAGGCTGCTTACCAAGAACCTGTCTTCGTGGGAAGGTGTTCATCAAGCCATTGCCTAGCAGTGGGTCTAGATGTCACAATATAACCAAAGTGGCATTTACAAACTAAAATGTAATAAATGCCCACTAAGGTACATCAGAGAGATGGGATGCACATTTAAAACCTGATATCAAGAACATATACAACAATAAGAATAAACAGATATATCACAAAATATGCCCAACATATACTTCACACAGAACACAATCAAGGAGACAATGGACATACTACATATAGAAAAAAATGTAAATTATTAAATATTCAAACGCTTTCACATATACAACTTGAGCAAAGAAAAACTGCAAATGACACCTACACAGATTTGATTTCATAAAACGATATCTCTCATAATAATACGTATTTGAAAGACCACCCACAATCTCCCCCTACCCCATCTCCTATCATTACACAACTACTCTCCCCTTCCCCCGGATCATGTGACTGAAGCTACACATCCATTATGACATTAAACATTAGTTAGTCCACAAAGAACTGCAAAACAGAAACAGCATAGCAGGAAGAAAAATATCCATATAAATGGAGCATGAAAACATACACTCCAATGAGAAGTATTAAAATCAACATTTTAGAACAGAGTACGATGAACATATTCACTACAATTTTAAAAAGCTGTAATTCAACTAATAATTAAATAGCAAAATGTTAACATTCTGACAAGATATAAATATAAACTTTAACAATTTCAGCCCTAAAGATAGCTATAATTAATATATACAGTATACATTACAGTATAACTTCAATCATGACACTACATAAGAAAATCAGGAAGAAATATGTATAGAACTAGTAACAACAATTGTACAAGTAATCATCCATAACATGCAGGTAATCATGCATACTGTCACGTGTTTTGCGTTACTGATCCCACTTCTGACACCAGTTGTCGCGTATCGGGCGTATATCGCGACAAATAAATTCTCGATGTATTCGATGTAGCGAATTTTATTTCACATCCGCTCTCACAATCACCCAAATTACAGATTTACGGTTACTGCTATCTGCAGTATCACAATTAGTACACTCCAAATGCCACAATACAACTGACTAGTTGCTGGCTAACTCGGCGGTAGCTCCAGGACTCACTGACTGACTCAGTACAACTGACTCGGCGACTGTTACAGTACAACTGACTGTGAATAGCCTTCGCTTCTCCCTATGTAGCCTCGATCGGACAATACGGCCACGTAATAGGCACCCTTGTTGCTAGCCACGCTGTCCAGTTACGTCACCGCTGTTGATTCGCCTTGCATAGTTACCCGGTTACGGGGCTCGGCTATCTTCGGCTCCGCTCG
>NW_019735555.1:90774-163967 GCF_002891405.2 Cryptotermes secundus | reverse complement strand
GCTCTCTTCGGCTCCGCTCGTGACGTCACCACGCGTTGCGCATTGCGGGGTGATTACTCGCCTATTACGCGAGCGCTAAGTTACCGCTACGTGGAGCTGGGGCGGTAGGGATCAACATGTCACAATACCATGCAATATACGTATGTAAGTCAATAAGTAAGTTTTCAAATGGATATAGAATTTAAACAAATAAGAGTACTGATTTGAAAAAAGCTCTTATTTCTCAACATAATCTCCCTGTACACTTTGGCACTTGTCCCATCGTATCACAAGCCCCTGAAAAGCAGCAGCATAAAATTCTTTGGGCTGCTGTCGGAACCAGGCGGTGACTGGGATCCCGAAAGCATACTGCGCACTGCATTCCAGCCTCAAGGACAAACTGTAAATGCCAACTCCTACTGTAACATCCTCAGGAAAATTCATACGGCCATTCAACGGAAGCGAACAGGACTCCTCACCAAAGGCGTGTTGCTCTTGCATGACACCGCGCGTCCCCATACTGCCAACAAGACAAATGAGACGCTGCGAAATTTCAAGTTTGAAGTCCTTGAGCATCCTCCATATAGCCCCCGACCTTGCTCCAAGCGACTTCCATTTGTTCTGCCCTCTTAAACATCATCTTTGGCTGAACATTTTCCTGACGATGAAACTGTAGAAAGAGAAGTCACCGTCTGGCTCTGACAGCAGCCCAAAGAATTTTATGCTGCTGGTTTTCAGGGGCTTGTGAAACAATGGGACAAGTGTCTCAGTGTACAGGGAGATTATGTTGAGTAATGAAAGCATTTTTCAATCAAAACTCTTATTTGTTTAAGTTCTATATCCATTTGTAACTTACTTATTGACTTACCCTCGTAAGTACATACTACTCATAACACAGATTATAATAGTACACATTAATTTGCTTTCAGATAAAACAAACATTAACAATTAAACCCAGAAGACATTATCACACTCTAATATATGACAAGCATCACAGAAACCCACATTGTATCAATGACACACAAATAATAATTTAAATAATTTCAGTCCCAAGGTTAACTATAATAACAGAACATCAACATCTGTTATGACAAGATATAGGTATCAATGGAATATAAAAATAATAATAATATAAATCCATATTAGGACAATTCAATAACAAGCAATTTATTTAAGAAACTGCCTGATGATCCAAACATGGATTAAACATGTAGCAGATGTTGAAATAAAACCAATGTTAGTACAGTGATGTTGGACTGGTTTTGTCTGAAAATTTGTTGATGGCCAAAAAACCATATTGTAACACACTAGGATGCAGACAATAAAAATATATGTGTTGTAGGAATTACCAGTTCATATTTTATGGGTCATACAATAGTAGCAATATTATAGTGTGGCATGTACACCTGTTGCTAAGCAATGACTGTGAAACACACATCCCAGAAGACTGCTTTCTTTATAGTCAATGCCATGAAAACCACAAATCTTACATAATGGAAAAGATGTTTTCTATGAGGTCTGTGCTGAGATGTTATAAGCAGGGCCAGTTAGCTGTTGCAGGGAGTGAATGAGTTATAGGATGGCTGCAGTTCAGTCCTCGTGAGCTGTTGCTGTAGAAGCTGGTACTTGAGGGCGGGGACCATTCAGGAACCCAGAGGAGGTGGAACATCTGAAGTTGGAAGCTGCTACCAAGCAACAGCAGTGAAGACGTGACTTTGGACAGTGGTGTGTGTGTAATAGTGAACTGTAAAGTGTAGTCACACACTGTCTCAAAGTGTACAATAATAAATCGACTCATTAATCCAAAACCTGTATATAGTCACTCCATCACATGAAAGTAGAAGAAAATTCCATGTGTCATAGTGAATTGATGCCTGGTATTTGTGCAGGCATGGATATCACTATCACAAATTGTGTTCAATTATCAATTTTCAACTTGATGTTTCTGCTGTTTGAAATATGCACAATTTTGAAATTATAAATTAAATTATAAATTGTTACAATTAATATGTTGCTGGACATTATCCCTCATCTTGTCTGTTCTCAGAAAAAAACCCGTCTAGTTTCTATCAAAAACACAACGTTTCGGGAACTGGAATCTGTCCCCGTCTTCAGGTAAAACCTACTCAGTTGGGTCCAATAGACAGAGCTAGCCCCTATCTCCAGACAACTATGCCAGTTTCAGAAGGGTTCATAAAACAAGCACAGCATAATCCATCTGTGAGATGGATCATAATAATGGATTAGATCTTAAATTATAAATGCTGAAATAAATCATTTTATATATTACATATCTCAGCCACTCATATTAAGAATGTGGACTTTTCTTCTATGGCATGTGAAAGGACTCACAGCTTTAAATGCAAAAGGATGGTGCAATTAAAAGGTTATGTAATAAGTAAAACTACTGATGGAGAAAGCTGGTTCATTAGAAAATTTAGGCTGTTACCTTTAACAGATTATTTACTATGTACATACAAGAATAATATTACGGACTAAACAGGTAATGTTCATGGGAAGAAGAGTAAAATGACCAAAAATGTAGAACTGTTAGCATTCAAAGTACTCAACCTGCTGATTTATATTCTTCTTGTATTTGTGTCAGGACACTGATAACTTGGTCAATATCATTATCAGCACCGCTACTTTGTTGTACGTGAACGGTCTGTAGTCCATACTCATGAGTGAACTGAAAAGGTAATGGAAAACACATTACAGAAATGTAAGATTGAATTAACATTGAAGTCTTACTTTCTGCTTCCTAATAATCCATATTCAGTTCTTTCTGCTTCCTAATAATCCATATTCAGTTATCATTTAAGTATTCCAAATAAAAAGTGAAAACAAAATTTCCAAGCAATGGAAATGTTATCAATGGAATAATTAATCATTTCTACATCATATTAAAATTATTTAGAGAAACTACTGCTTTCTCTTGGCATACCAATGCCAAACTGGCCATATATTCATACAAAAACTACTAATGAACTTGCACACTGAACATCATGATGGAGTGGTTGGTACTTCTACTTCATATTCAGTAGGACCTGGGATCAAATCTTGGTCCAGAGACTGGCTATCATGACCGAGGTTTTCTTCACTCCCTCCAAACAAATGCTGGGATAGTATCTCAAACTAGGACATGACCATTTCCATCCAAATTCCTTGAACTTCATTATTCTTTATCATCAAACCATTCAACATAAAAGCCTAGCTACTGAAAGCATCATTAAATAAACCAAGAAACCAAAAACTTGACCAGGTCCTATGGCACATTCAGTTTTATGAAAAGATAGGTTCTATACTCTTTCACTTTAAAAGGTACCATCCATACTAAATCAAATTTTCTGCTCCTCACATTGGGCTGAAATGGAAAGAGGGTAGTGAAAGCCATCATACTTCACAACAGCACCAAATTCTGTGATGTGAAACCATATGGTATGATAAAAGTTTCCTAATGTTTCTGAAAAATGTATTACCTCCATTTTTATGGTTGAGGAGGATGTCAATTAAGTTTTAAGAACTAAGGAAGTATGGCATATTTATTTTATTACCTTAAAATGTCTTACACCATGTAATATTAGTCTTGAAGGCCATAATTAGTCATATGAGTGGAAAACACAACTAATGCTCAAAATAAAGCAAAGAAATACAAAATTTATTCATTTAATTTTTATTTTACCCTGCAGATCAAAATACAATGATATAGGACATGTTCATCTATATTATTATCAAAATACATTAATGTTTATGGTATGAACTTATAACAAACATAGCTTATTCTATACACCTGCTTATCAGTAGCCAATATTACACAATTCTTCTTTCAGATAAACTTCTATTATTAAGTCCTTTAATTCCTTTTTAAACTGATTATTGTAACCTATTTGTTTTATGTTGTTAGGCAATTTGTTACAGAAGATAAAACATGTTACTGACGGTTACTGTTATAAAGCTCTAAATTACAAGGTCTGACAATAAAATTCACGCATTTGCCACCTGCCATGGCAGCAGTGGACAGAAACCTCAGTATGGATTAATGACGTTGGCATTTCTGCATTTCACAGCTTTCTTGTTGATGTTGTTGTTGTTGATGATGATCTATGGCAGTCTCTTTCTGAGTGGCATCTATTATTGTCAGAGTGTGTTTTGGTGTGCAGTCGCAAGAATGTCAGAGCTTGAATTAGAGCAAAGAACGAACATTAAATCTTGTTAAATTTAACAAGAGTAGAAGTGAAATATGACAGATGTTAGTGCAAGTTTACAGGGATAATGCTATGAAGAAAACAGCAATTTACAAGAGGGTGACACAGTTTTCTGAGGGAAGAGAAAGTGTCACTGATGAAGAAAGATTAGGACAGCCAGCAACGAGTAGAACTGAAGAAAACATTGCAAGAGTTCTTCAAATTGTGCATGATAATTGTTGGCACGGCAGAGCAAGTGAACAACAGAGAAATAGTTAGGGAAACCTTAACTGAAGATCTTGACATGAGGAAGGTGTGTGCAAAAATGGTCCCAAAGGAGCTCACCGAAGAACACTATTTGTGAGTGAGTTTTTATCTAGTAAACAAATAACTGTCCTGGAACACCCTCCCTATTCACTGGATCTAGCCCTCTGACTTAATTCAGTTCCTGAAGATAAAGGAAATATTGAAAGGAACGCATTTCAATGACAATGACGACTTCAGGAGTAATACAATTGCAGCTCTGAAGACCATTCCACAAAACCAGTTCCAAAATGGTTTTGAAGGGTGGACTAGATGCTGGCATCGGTGCATAGCTTCCCAAGGAGAGTACTTTGAAGACGACCACAGTGATATTCAGCAATGAGGTATGTAGCACTTTTACCATGATGAGTTTGTGAACTTCATTCTCATATCATGTACATACATACCTATGATGATCATTATTTCTAGTGTCATATGCATGTACTTTTTACTCGCTTAAATACTGATTCTTTTTAATTTGGATGGGAAGATGCCCTCTCTAACTGAAGCACTCACAAATTCTAGAAGTGACTTTAACGTGTAAGGCACACATTTCCTTAACAAAAAAGGTGAGATGCCATCAAGTCCTACAGATTTTTTTCTCTTCAAGCTGTGGACTACTTCAGGCAATTCAGTCTGTTATTTCTAGGGTATAAATTTTTATTTTTTGCTTACTGTATTGTTACTAGTTCCTAAATGCATTAAGTTCTTGTCAATTGTTTATTTACGGTTTCTAAGAAGGTAACATCATGTTACATATTCTGCTTCCAACCGAATGAATTAATTGTGAATCAATAGGAGTTTGTGCAAGAACATATCGTTTCATTTTTCTGGTAATCATCCATTTCGGAGTTGGTAGAACTTGCAATTGACAAGTGAAAGTGGGAAATTTTTAAATGTTCTTGATTTTATACGTAGCTGGTTTATGCCTACACTGCAATACATAATAACAATACAAGGAGCTACAGATTATATCACGATAATATATTACAAAGTATTGTATTCCTTAATGCAAATGTAAAATTAATTACCTGTGAAAGTCCCGCCATTTCAGAGCCAATGTTCACTAACCTCACTCCCGCTCACTCCAGCGCTCAACGTAAACAGAACACAAACACCAGAGCGCACCAGGGTCAAGCGCCACAGATAATTATACTACCAAGAGCACAGTCCAGCGAGCGCTTTCGACGAACGGTGACAAAGATTTAAACTGTCGAATTCCAACAAAAAGTAGTTTTCGTTGGCGTCGTCATGGTGGTTATAATTATCTTTGTTAACCGTTTTCGTTATATCGTCACTTGTGTGCAGTTTGTTGTTGTTCCGACTCCCGTTAACTATAGGTTTCTCTCTCACCCACCTTAATATGCCATCAATTGTCAGTCTCCCGAACGAAAAAGAGAAACACATATATCCTGAACCCGTCGATGTACGGTTGGGGCGCATCCTGCGAGCGATATCACATCCTCATTCTGAAAGTAGTAGCTGCAATTAAATAGTTCAGTGGCATTTAAACAAGACCAGCAGAGTACGGCAGTGGTAATTAAATAGGACCGAAAAGGGTTAATCTTTTTCGTCGTTTATATGTTTTTGCTTGATGCCCCCCATTTGTTAGGTAATTACTTGAAAAATGACTCTAAAGTACTCTTATAAAAACGAGTAACTTTGAACATTGTTTACATATTTTTGCTTGGTCCCCCCTCCAATTTATTTGGTAATTACTTGAAAAATAACCCTAAAGTACACTTATAAGAACGAGTAAGTTTTAACTTTAAATATTATCTCTTCACTCAGGGAAATAAATCCTATGGTAGCAATATCATCCAAGAATCATTTTATTGACTCACAAAGCCAGTCTCATACGAATAGCTGTCCGTCATGCCCATAGAAACGGTCAACGGATATCATAACGAGATTGGTATGTGTTAATCCGTGACACGGATTGAGTTCGTCCAAACGGTCCAGGCGGTCTCATTTGCTCGTAATCCGTGGCAGATTCTTAGGAACAACGTCTACTTTTTACGAATATCACGAGCTAGGTCGAGCTAGGTAGGCTAATTTGTGCCGTACAAGGTGTGTGAATTAAGTTTGCCATACATATTTGAATGAGTCATTAGAATTTTTTTCTACCAATAGGTTGGATTAAGGTGTTGTTATTGTCCTGTCTATGTATATGTTTTTGTATGGCAGCAGCATATTGATTCCAAGGATATTTTCAGGATAGATTGTAATCAACTGATATTGAGATTTACAGTTACAGTATTTTTTGACGAACTCGCCATTGTGTCAAGGCCGTAATTGCATTACGAAATTAGAAAGTAAAATATGATAGTTTTTCGTGCTTGCATTTTCTGACTTCTAGAGGAGTTTTATGTTTTCCATCCGCAGGAGTGAATTGATCTGAAAGCAATGTCTAATCAAGAGGAAAGTATGACAACCTGTGATGAAACTGTGACAACTGAAACTGAGAGAGATCAAGAAAATACACCAGAAAATGTGAGTGTATGCGTAATGTTTGGAACGGTGAAAATTCCGAACAGAACAACGCGTATGATACAAGTACTGATTAACAGTGATACATATGACATGTATAGCCTTCAGCTATGTTTGAAATAGGTCACACATTATTTAAGTTTGTAATGTTACTGGATCCTTCAGTCCTTCAGTTGTTTTATTATACTGCTTTTCACATATGCTATTGAAAGCATGATTCACAAAAAATTTTAGTTCAGTAAAACCAGAAAAGGAAGATTTTTGTTTGTTTTTTATTGCTAATGGGGTGTGACTAAGACCCTTACACTGTGGCCACTTCTGGCCTCTTGTACCAGCCCCAGATGATAGGTGAGGGTGATTGTGGAGCAATTGGTGGAATGAAGATGGGCAGGGGAAACCGAAGTACTCGGAGAAAACCTGCCCCAGCGCCACATTGTCCACCACAAATCCCACTTGACCAGAGCAGGGATCGAACCCAGGTCGCCACGGTGGGAAGCCAGCAACTAACCGCTTGAGCTATGGTGCAAAGATTTTTGTTTACTTTCTACTAACTAAGGAAGAACAGACTTGTGAAAATCAGTAGGTAAGGTCTGTTTTTTATACACTTTGGTGTTCGCTTGTTCATCTTTCTTTGTTGGGTAGGTGATGTGTTTTGCTGCATAATTGCCTTATACAGATGTATATCATTTCCTACAAACATCATCTCATGATAGAATGAAATACAAAAATGAAATGTGTAATGTAATATACTTGCTGTAATCCATAATAAAGTATGAGTGTTATTATCATAAACTTCAAACTCCTGGTAGAGTCCTCTGTGAAAGGTACCTTGTTGGTAATGATTGTGCAATTCCCAGCATGACATGTAATCAGATAATGATCATTCACTTTGGTTTTGCTTTCAAAACAGTTCTTTGTTTCTGTTAAATTTTAATTGAAGTATTGTGACAACCAACCCCAGTCACAATAAAGATAGACCAAAAACAACTGGAGAATGTGAAATGTTTTAAATATTTGGGTAGCTTGTTAATAGATGATGGAAGGTGTACGTGTGAAATTAAATCTAGGATTGCCATGGCAAAAGCTGCATTTAGCAAGAAGAAGAATCTTTTTACCAGCAAATTGGACTTAAATTTGAGAAAGAAACTAGTGAAATGCTACATTTGGAGTATGGCTTTGTATGGGGCTGAAACTTTGACACTTAGGGCAGTAGATCAGAAACACCTGGAAAGCTTCAAAATGTGGTGTTGGAGAGGGATGGACAAGGTCAGTTGGACCGATTATGTGAGAAATGAAGAAGTGTTATTTAGAGCCAGTGAGCAGAGGAATATCCACGAAATAAGAAAACGGAAGGCTAATTGGATTGGTCATATCTTACGCAGTAACTGCCTTCTAAAAGAAGTTATTGAAGGAAAGATAGAGGGGCAGATAGAAGTGACCAGAAGACGTAAGAAGATGCTGGATGACCTTGGGGACAGAAGAGGATATTTTCATTTGAAGGAGAAAGCTCTAGATCGCATCAAGTGGAGGAACTGTTTTGGAAGAGACTGTGGACCTGTCGTCTTGACAGATTACGGATGAATGAATGAATTGTGACAATTCTATCTGTATATTATGATGGAAAGGGCAAGATTCTTTCAGAATGCTTAAAAATTTACATCTCTTCTTAGTTTTATATACAAAGTAGTAGAGTGTTTTGAGATATTTGTCTGTGTAAATAATGATAATTGTTAATTTAGTTTTGCTGGAACAACTGCAGTATAGCACTTGATGTCAGAAATTTCATTTGATTACATATTCATTAAAATAAATGGAACTCACCCTCAAAGAAGGACTAATCCAGCATTAGTACAGTAAAGTCCCCTTTATATGGCATTAATGGAACCTGCCATGAGAATGAGCAAAACTCTTGCAGGAACTCAATACACCTAAAAACAATACATTCTTCACTTTAGATTTTTGTGTGGGAGTTTTCATAGGTGACATAGCATGGGTTAAGTATTTTGGGTATGTATACAGTAATGTGATTATGAAGTGACTGCTACCCTGTACTGTAAAGACACCTGTGTGAGCAGGAATGGGAAGTGCTGCTATTAACAGCTGGGCTAAATACTGCATAGTGCACCACAAATTTGTTTTTGAAGCAACTTTTTAAAAATGGTAAATTTTCTTCAAAATGTTTGCCAGTTGGATGAAGTTCTGGATGCATGAATTATAAGGAATGTAGTTTCAAAATTTCTGAATTGCGCAGTGTACAGGTTACTTAAAAACAATGAACAGAAACTTTTTGTACAAATAAAATGCTCTTGTTAGTATTATAGGGTTCTTGTAAAATCGGTGCAGCTTAGTTAGCTGTAACATCACTGTTTCAGTTTGATATTGAGCGCCTAAGGCTGAATATAAAATGTTTCTTTGGAACCAAGATGGTCGATATGTCCTGGGCTGGGATCTGTTTGAAGGTATACTCAACTCTAAATGTGAGATGGAAGCGTTTAAAGTGACTACAGTGTTATGTATATGCTACTGACCCACTGTGCTATCTGTATTAATATAAGAGAATTATTTCTTTACTAATACTTCTTCATTATATAGGTTCAAGTGCATTTAAGTATTATTACTGGCAAGCCTGCACAAATCCATGCCCCACATTGCCATGACTCCCAACATTTTTATGATAGCATCTAAAATTCCTTCCATTATATTACTACTAGCACATGACCCATCAGAGATGGCAGGCCAGTATTTTCTGTGATCCTTTCTTTTACCTCTTTCATATCATTAGCCCATCCCACCTCTCACTTATTTTTTCCATCTTTTTTGTGTCCTGTTTGTCATCCCTTTCCTTCTCCCCTTTTTACTTTAAAAATACTGTCAACCCTGTTCATCCAGTCCTGTATTCTTTATCTCTTATCTTTTCTTTGCATATTCCTTTCCCTTGCATTTATATGCCTGTGCCGTTGTCATTCCCCTCATCATGCCCAAGCAGCAGCATGGAACGACTGGCTAAAATCTACATGTATATGTTGTAATTATGCCTTCTTTATTAACACAAGCAGATTTATCACCTGAGGTATTTTGTTTTTAATCCAGTTTCTAGTTTTTGGATGTAGCTTCTAGATTTGTACAACATTTGAGTAAGCTTAATTAAAGGATTTTTGAAATACTGAATTTCACTGCTACTTTCTAGTGGTGCAAGATGAGAGTACTAATCTGCAGAATGTAACCCTTGTTATAACAGATTTCAACAACAGATATAGAAAAACTGGAAGAAGCTAAGCTGAAAGCCAAATTTCCAATGGCAGGAAGACCTATGAGTGGCCACTCTGTGTTTTTGCAGAAGAGGCTTGCAAATCGGGTAAGAAAGTTTACACTTTTTTTTTTGTCCGTATTTATGATGTTACTTCATGAAATTCCAGTAGAGTGGAATCTCTGTGTAATATTTTTTGATTGAAGGTTTTCCTTACATTACTGTTAATTTATGATTTAAGCCCCATTGCCTGACTGTTAAGTTTTCTCCATTGAAATCTTTTCTCAATCTAGTGTTCAATCATTTGTCCCCAGGAGGAACATTAAATGGATGTTTCACTACAATACGTCTTCATTGTGAGCATTCTTATTCTTTCTGCTATTACATCTAGTTGATTTGTAATAAATTACTGTAAAAGAGAGTTACAATCATTTAGAGGGGCATATGGTAGCGTAGTTGATTGAGGGACTATGCTACAAGCTGGAAGGTCACAGGTTTGAGTCCTGATGAGGTGGATTTAAGATTCATTGTAATATTATCCACTCACCTACATTTTGGTCTTCCTAGTGGTTTCCTTCTGACTTTCCCACCAATATCCTATATGCATTCCTCTTCTCCCCCATTCATGCTACATCCCCTGCCCATCTCATCTTCCTTGATTTGGTCATTCTAATTATACTTGATGAAGAGTACAAGTTATGAAGCTCCTCATTAGGCAGTTTTCTCCAACTGCTCCATCTCTCTTCTCTGTTCTCTGACACCCTCAACCTGTGGTCCTCCCTTAGTGTCAGAGACCAAGTTTCACACCCATACAGAACCACAGGCAAAATTATAGTTTGCATATTCTGATTTATATGTTTTAAGGCAGCAGACAAGAAGACAGAAGGTTCCGGACCATATGGTAGCAAGCGTTACCTGAGTTCAGTCTCCTCTTAATTTCTTCCTGAATCAAATTTTTATTTGTTACTGTCTTACCCAAATATTTGAACTGTGTCACATTTTCAAAGGGTCTGTTAGCTATCTTTATGTCATGATTTTGTTCTGCATTCTGGTGGCAAGACAGCAACATATACTTAGTTTTCTCTGCATTTACTTTTAGACTAACCTCCTTAGTAGCATCAATTAAAGTTTGTGTTTTTCTTTATGGTATCTGTGTTATCACCCAGTAGATTCACATCATCAGCATAGACCAGCAGCTGATGTGTTTCATTTAACATGCAATAAGTTAACATCAATAAGGGATGTAGAACACATTTTAAGAAATGCCCTGCAGTTTGGTGTTCAGAAGTACACCTATACATCTGTTGGCAAAAGCACAGAATTTCAAAGATTTATCCATTCTTTAGCATTATCATGTTTGGAGGTTTTGTATTTTGAAACTTTCTGTTTAATGTGTTTCTTATTGTAAAGGTATATTGCAGTTTCATTTCATTTTAATATATGTTTGGTAGGAAAAAAGTCAAATTCTGTAGGAAAAGATGTGTATGGAAAATACATGATTTTTTTAGATATGTAAGATATTAGGAATAAATATTTTCCTGTTTCTCACAGCAGTTGTTATGAAGAGTTCTGTCTTCTGGGTTATAATGCCATGTAGACTGTTGACAGTCAGCCAGCATGAAGTAGCTAGCTTGCTTCCTGTGAACCATCTGTTGATTTTCAGTGGGCCACATAATGTTATATTCTAGAAGATAGAGAACTCTTCATTAATTTTCCTATTTTCATATGATTTTTATCTGATGATAGCAAAAATACTTTGATTCTGGAGATTACCAAATGGCCAAGCAAAAGTCTGCTGCAAAAGCACGCCAAGCTCCAGCAGTCCTGGGATATGCAACAGGTGACGCAATCCCGACACCAGAGACTGTGCCTGTCCGCAAGACGTCCATTATCCAGCCTACAAAGTTTACTTCCAGTCCTACCACATAGATCTGAATTTTCTACTGCCATAATTGTGAGGGAACTGTGGATGTTAAGATGTGGCAGCATACACATTTAAGCTTTTTCAAAATTAGAATATAAATGTTTTAGTGTATTGTGTAATAATTTTTAAGTTTTGGAACTAGAGACTGCTGATTTAAAAGTGCTGTGTTGGAAGGTGGGGAAAACAAAGAGTTACAGAATGTCTCCATGGACAAATCAAGAAGATATAACAATGTTACTGAAGAATGTTTCCCCATATGGTTAGAAGCTAATAAATTAAATACCATGCCCATATGTCCAGTTCCTAGGGCAAGTGATATATTGTTTTTCCTCCGCCCATTCTCCCAATAACAACAAACTGGTAAGATGAACTGAATTTTAGAGTTTCAGATTTTAGATTGCCTAAGGTCACATTTGCAATTAAATATTACAGAAGTAAAAAAAAAAAGGACAGCATAATTTAACAGTGCATTATATATCATTGATATGCATGCTTTTTGTCATCTTGTTTCTACGATGAATGAACATTTAAGAGGGTTCTATAGTACTTTTGTCGTCTGAATCAAGTAGGATTTATGAAATGAAAGATTTTCTTGTTATTCATTGTTTGTGAAGGGCAGTAATATCATATTCAATTTATGTCTGGCAGAAATATCCTTACATTAATTTTCAGTGTTATTTTGGCCTATCAGCAAATTGTATTAAAATAAATATTGCAAAAACTGAAGCAGAACGAAAATTATGGAAAAATACACAGTTCTCAAAAATATTTCTGCCCTTATTAAATTCACCTTTTGTGTGTTTCTCCAATTTTTTGTCAGCATTTCCATAATTTGAAAATAAAGAATACTCATGACTGTTTTCCTCATTTTATTGGATGTTATTATTGTGACACCAAATAGTTACTACTGTATTCATTCACACTAATATTGATAGTTCTTTCTGTTCTTAAGCCATTGATACTACAGCCTGATGTAAGCCTTGGCATCCATCTGTTACAGGTGTTGTAAGTAAAGTGGTCCCTGTGCTTAACTAATTAAGTACTATGCCATGAAGGCACATGGGCAGCAGATGTAAAGATCCACATTTTCTTGACCTTGATTTTTTCTACCATGTTGGAACACTAGTCAAAGGTATATATATATATATATATGGTATAAATTCCAATATTTAAGTGCCACCTCTTTTAGAGTTGCAATAGATGACAGTTAACATGCGGAGATTCTCGAAGGTGAGTGAACAACACCTGTTGTCTGACAGCACATTCTTGTACTTGGAGAAACTCCTTTCCACATCTGCAGACAATGAGAGTGCACTTGAAGTGTACCAAATCACTAGCAGTAAGTTCCTCTTTAATATTGAAAGTGCTGAACTCTTCCGTTAGAATTTGAGAAATGCTGCATAGTGTTTCATAACCTGAGTTTTTATCTAGAACATTTTTCATTTTTCTTGACACAATTTTACCAATGTCCCCTGACACTTTGTCCAAATCACTGGCTATTTTTTTTCTTCTAGCGTTGCTTCTTTCTCCTGTAAGCATTTTATTCCTTCCATCAAGGAACTGAAATTTGCCTTTATGAAGGCCAGCTGTCCTTCCATTTCACTGCAAGAGAACTGTTCCTGAGCAGCTTCACTTGTCCTCGCATCCTCCGTCTTCATTGAATCTACAGTGTTCTTCACTACCTGAAAATGATCGCAATAGTAAACTGTAGCATCAATCCACATTCCCCACCTTGTGATGACGGGTTCCGGGGGCAGGGGAACACCAGGAGCCATAGACTTAAACTGCATTTTACGAGCTGGAGCGTTGACAAAAAATCTTTGCCCGCAACATGAGAGCATCCACCTGAGGAAATCTTGATCTCACTTTCTCTGTCACTATATGCAGTGCATGAGCTAGGCAAGTGAGCACCAGTTTCATATAAAACGACTTTATTGACTTGCCTGCTTTTAAAATATATGGGGCTGCATCAGTCACAAAGAGCAAGACATTGTCGTGTCATATACCCTCTGGCCACAGTAGAATCATCGGCCTGTCAAAGAGTTTACAAATTATGGAATGATTAACGGATTCTAGCACCTCACTCGTAAGCAGAAACACTTCACCTGGTCCATCAATTTCCAAGGTTCCAATGATTATGTTTGCCACATAGCTAGCCACCGTATCGCAGGTGTCATTAATGGAAACGAAAATCTGCTTCCCATGCACTTTATTCCTAATCATTTCCAGGATTCTTGGAACAACCACAATTCACTTCCAGAAATTTTTTTCCGTTTTTAATTTTTCAGAGCACAAAATGGAATATTTGCGGACACCAGAGCATCACACAGATCTGTGAAAAAATCCAATGACTTATTTCCGCCTTCAGATGAACACTGTTGCAGTAACATTTGCACAGATTTCTTTTTGTTTGAAATTTGCACTACTCATATATGCTTGTTGCGGCCAATATGTTGTACTGTGAATCTTTTTTTTCTGTCACATCCTAGAGTATACAATGTTACCATCAGTTGAAGATATATCATTCCAAATTCAGCTACAATCTGCTTTAAACGACACAATTTAGATGGCTTTGCTTTAGGTATCATGATAAAATGACCCACTCTAGTGTAACACAGAACTGAACTTTTCACACTGAGATCCTTTCGTCAATTGTAACTTTGTACCGTCAAGTGCGAGAATCTGAAGACTGATGGAGTGTTATTGAGCAACAATATGTCATAAGAAGCGAGGGATTCCGACTAGAAATATTTGTAACTAAGCAAATTCCTTTGCACAGAGCTTGAAAAGGGCCACAGTGTGAGTGACTGCTGTCGTACCCTGCTGCCAGCTTAAAATGTTTTATGATATGTAATGTCTGCACTTTCCGCAAAACGAATGGGAAGGACGGGACATTATTACATACTGTGATAGCAGGTATTTGAGGTGCAGCTGGAGGCTGCCTTTGTAAAGGCAGAAGAGAAAGAACACTTTACTTGCATATTATTCACATTTCTGAAAACATGAAGAAAAATTCCCTAAAATAACATGACAAAAATTAGCCTTAAAAGTCAAAAAATTACCCTGAAACTGGAAAAAATGACCTATAAAAGTTACATTTCTGTAACCAGCATCTCATCCCCGGGATTTACTCGTATATATTTACAGGCATTGAATAGGATACAAGGAAAAAAAGATGACATATCAAAATCCAGGCCCTGGTAATCGGCTACTGCTGTTTATTGCGAGAACCACATTAAGCATACAAGCGCATTCTGAGGACAGAATGTGTGTGATCTAGTATGTTAAAGCAGCTATATACAGAATTAACCAGTTTTTAAACTGTAAAAAGTACTCTATTTTGGGATTAATCTGGTAGAAGTTCAACATTTTGGAGGAACATAATGCCTCCATCATCAGGTCAAAGGAAAAACGAAGTAAGTAGGAAATAATTGCTGTGTTATATCCCAGAATATAGTATTGTTCATAGTCACGGCTGTGAGAATCTCGCATGCAAAAAAGTTCACTGGTTTTCAAAAATGAGAAAATATGCACATACAGGTATAAGTTATTCAAAGATTTCAAGAAAGCCTATATGATTCAGTTAAGAAGGACATGTTGTACAGTAATCAAAGATAGTTTGGAGTACCCATAAAATAAGTTATGCTGATTAAAATGTGTTAAATGAAACCTATAGCAAAATCTATTCAGGTAAACATTTGTGTGATAAGTTTTCTATCCAAAATGGTCTAAAACAAGGTGATGCTTTATCGCCATTGCGTTTCAACTTTGCTTTAGAATTAGTCATTACAAAGGTCCAGGAAAACTGGAAAACTAGGTGGATCTGAAATTAAATTGGACACATCAACTACTGGTCTATCTATACCAATGATGTGGATCTATTGGAAGATAACAGCTACCACCAAAAAAAAAAAAATTCATGCTCTGCAATTCACTACAGCACGCAAACTGCTTCCTATGGGTTCCCGAACTGTCCCCGTGCATCAGCTACCAGCTTCTCACAGCAACAGCTTGCAAGGATTGAAACGCAGCAGTCACCAACCAACTCACTCCACTACACTACTTCCACGACAAAGTAAAAGTTATGTTACGACTGACGCCCAGTCGTCCGGTCTGTCTTGGTGTCAAGCCCCATCTGGGGCTAAACAGCATATTTTTGTTACTGTTGGAGAGTTGCGGGTTTGTTGAAGTGGGGCGCCCTGCTCCTGGTCATCGATAACACAGTAGTTCTTAGGCCCGAGACCCAAAGGACTCATGACAATATTTTACTCTCTCAGATTTGACACTCGCCCAAGTTGAAGGGTCAGGTTCTTGTATATTTATATCCACAAGAAACAGGGTGGTCCAGTTATACGCCCAGGTACTGGGTTCCCTTCTCTTCGCCTCCAAAAATTCGCAGGACAGTGGTGGAGATATTTGAACCCTCCTCCCTAACTCGTCTTGCTTATAATATCTCGACACGAACCACGCACAAAAGACCGTTCCTTTGCTGCTGTTAATTGCTGCTTAGCGGACAGCGCAAAAGACAACATTTCTATGTTGTTCGCGGGCCGCTGTTCAGTCTCCTAACTCGCGGTCGCCATCTAGTAGCGGGTCTGCATGCCACGATGCTCCATCCTTAAGGCTATTCATTCAGAACATCTTACAGGCGTACCACCATTTATTCTTTCCCTAGAGTCGTGCTTGTAAATTCTGTGATCGGCTTCGCCTTCCTTCCCCGTGACTTATTTATCATGAGGGTTACTCTCAGATTACTTCCTCCTTAAGGCCGCTAACCCCGAGCGGATCCCTAATAAGATGCGAGCCGGTTCAGGTGTACCACCATCATCCTCGATCTAGGGTTCCGCTGGATCCTGTACACCACATGGTTTACCCGCTTCACGACTCTGTATGGGCCCACCCATGGGAATTGGTGCCTGTGTGATTTCCCTTTCGTGCGGGTAGGTCAATACAGCCACAATTTGTCGCCCTTGTAGCTCGCAGAGCTGGCCAGTCTGTCGCAGCGAATTACCATCCGGTCAGGTGTTGGCGGATATAGTTGTTAATGGCGTGTAAATGGTTCACTAAATTTGCCGCGTGATCGATTGTGGGTCGTTCATTGTCGGGAGGGGGAGGGGTGCCCGAACCAGCAGGTCGCAGGGCAGTTACGAGTTCTCTTCCGAACACTAGCACGTAGTATCGTTGAGTGGATACCCTGAAAGCAAGGATGAAGATGGACATGTCACGTGTTAGGGGTGGTTTGCGCGTGATTTATAAGACAGGTTTTGGATTGGATTTATTGACACCTTATACATTCACAACTCGGGACTACAGGCAATACAACTCTATCGCTGATCTGCACATGTTAACAGTTCACCGTTGCACGCGCACTAAGGTTCTTAGTCTTCACTAGTCGTAACCTGACAACGGGGTTATAATAGTCTCACTGTCACTTTTAAAATCATACATGAAGACCACCATTGACAGTCTAATTTCTTTTTTTTTTTCTTTTTTTTCCATTATTATGCGACGGCGGTTTCCGAACACTCGACTCAATTAAATTCCTTTGCTCCCAAGCTCATATCCCGGCAGGCTGGCTTCTCAAAACTCCACGACTATTGTTTTATACCAGTCTATGCTGCCGAACACTTCTTTATACACACTTCGCACTGAACACGCAGAAAACAGCCTCTATTGCTAAAGAGGCCGGCTTACTGATCCGTCGCCTAGCAATGGACGTCCTATTGCGCGCGTTTGCTTCAACGGAAATGTGTTTACAGACGCGTTGCCTATCACTGTGTATACATGTCACGGTGTTCTTGCGTCTTAACCCTTCTGGTGCGATGTAAAGACTTTTCGTAAGTGCTCCTCACCCACTTTCAGTTAGCGCTCGACCGTGCCGTCTGATTGCGAGTGCAAGGATGTGATGCACGTTTTGCTCGCTCCAAAGCGTTGCAAACCCTCCTGTATCAGACGGGACAGCCCTAGTGACTGCGTAACTCCCACGGTACTACGAAGCGGGAAAAGTTTGAAGCCGCCACCGCCGAAGACTCTGGGCGCAGGTTTTCGGTCACTTGGTAAAATAGTCCATGGCTCGTTCTATGGGAAGGGCCCTGCTTCATCGATGGCTATGATTTCCAATGGAACTCCGTCGTTGTACTAACGCACTTGGCCCCGATTCCTCATTTGGAGGCCGCGACTGGCTACACAGGCATCGCGTTGCCGGCACCACTTCTCTACATCGTTTCTTGCTTGACCCAGTAGTACATTTGCTGGATCTTACTTAGAGTTTTGTTGACACCCAAGTGATCTGTCTGTCGACCGTGTAGTTCGGTCAACAAGTACAGAGTGGCGCAAAAAGGTGGGAACTTTTGAAAATGGAGAAAAAAATACATTTTTTTTAATGTAATCAAGGTACACAATGTGAACTTCTACATTGGAAATTTAAAAATAACTCACAGTTAGAAAATAACATCGCGAAAATGATGTCCATCTTGCCGAATACTCTGCAAGTCGATCCTGAAAATTGCGCATGGCTCGGAGCAAAGTGTCGGGTTGTATTGCTGTGATCTCTTCTGTTATTCGTCTTCTAAGTTCGGCTAGGGTTGTGGGGCATGTATCGTAGACCACGCTCTTCAAATAACCCCATAAATAAAAATCACACACTGATAAGTCTGGGGAACAGACGCCTGACCGCTGCCATTGACGCTCGTGCGGTGTGTGCGGTCGCCCCGTCCTGTTGAAACCAAGTGTTTTCGATATCAATGTTCGGTACACTGTGAATTCTTGCAGCAAGAAACGTCTCAAGCATGGTTACATAACGCTCAGAAGTTACTGTCACCGTGTTTCTTGCAATGTCTTCAAAAAAATATGGTCCTATCACCCTTCGAGCCGAAACTGCACACCATACAGTGACCTTGGGGCTGTGTAGAGGTCGTTGATGAAGAACAGCAGGATTTTCTTGTGCCCAGTACCGACAGTTCTGCTTGTTCACATACCCGTTTAAATGAAAATGAGCTTCGTCTGACATCCACAGATTTTCAATGAAATCATCATTCTCGTCAGTTTTGTTCATTATTGCTTCACAAAACTGTCGGCGCAACAAATGGTCATTAGGTTTCAGTTCTTGCACGAGTTGCGGTTTATAGGGATGAAACTTGAGTTCATGGAGTATTCTCTGGACAGACCGACGACTTACAGTGACTGCCGCTGCGACTTTCCGTACTGAGCGATGTGGACTTCTCAAGACGGAGGTTTGCACGGCTTCGACATTTTCCGGAGTCCAAGCACTTCCTGGACGACCAGAAGACTTTCTCTTTCCCACTGAACCAGTCTCTTCGAAATTTTGAACCCACGTTCGAATTGCATGTTTAGATGGAGCGTGGGCACGAGGGGCAAGGTTGAAATGCCGCCTAAACTCCCGTAAGGCCTCAACCAAACTGTCGCCGTGTCGATAATAAGCCCGCACGGCTACTACGCATTCTTGAACGTTCAACTGTTCCATGGCTACTAAACCTCCACTGCTACTCTACAACTTACCACCCTCCCCACATTTCTTCTCCCCTCACACTGCTGCCAACATCACATTCAAAAGTTCCCACCTTTTTGCGCCACCCTGTAGTTCAGCCTGGTCCTAGGGAGGATCATCTAGGCTATTTTTGTTCATCCGTTGGCAGATTCCCAGTGGCGCCCTAGTGTGCCCTTATTTACAGTGAGTGACTTCCATTGGGCCCTGTAGCTTTTGTACGTGAGGATGCGGTGGGCGATATTTTCTTCCATTACCGACCCTGTCCAGCCTCTAATTTCCTTCAGAATTGGTTATATGTCCTGGTCGTTCAGTTCTCAAGCCGCTGGAATCCAGCTGGTTCCGGCTACAGCTTCAATAGCTTATACCTGTTTGATGTTTACCCGCGCCTCGACTTTGCGGCAGTGGGTGTACTCCTCTTGGCATGGTCGTCGTGAGAGGCGAACGGCATTGCTGTGTTTTTGGCCCTTATGATTCTCAGAAGTGAAGTTTTACTCTGGAGGCGCTTAACCCAGTGTGAGGTTTGTTCTTTAAGCTTCTTAAAACTCATTAGCCACGTTAGTGCATGTGTAACTCTTGTCCGTAGAGGTGCTTATGGTAATGTTCCAGTGTCCTCACGAATGCAAGTAGTTCCCTTCTGGCGATGCAATAATTTCTCTTGGCCCTGTTCAGCGTCTTACTGTGGTAGGCTATTGCCGCTCGTGTCAGATCTGTACGTGGAGATCACCCCTCCAATCCCAACATTACTTGCGTCTCTGTCAACGACGACCCTCTATCTTGCCTGCGGGTAAGCAAGAGTAGGGGTAGCACAGAGGGTATCCTTTAGTGTTTGGAAGGCGACCTCCACTTCTGGAGTCCACTGGATGGCCTACTTCTCCGTGAGTTTGGTCAGAGGTTTCATAATATTGGCGAAACAGTGTCTAATACGTACATGGGTCAGGAAGCTTCTAATTTCGTGCTTATTCTTAAAGAGTCGGTCATTCCCGTACGCCTTTCAGCTTCTCGAGGTAGGCGGTTATTCCTTTACGTGATAAAATATGCCCAAGGTACCGTACTTCCTTCTGAAAGGGTTGGCATTTCTCCGGATTCAACTTTAGGCGGTCTTCTCGGAATCACCGGAACACTTTCCGTAGGTTGATTGAGTGCTCTTGGAACGTGCGGCCAATCACAGTCACGTCGTCCAGGTTCACGAGACATGTCTTATAAGTGAGGCCTGTTAAGACGGTCTCCATTAATCGCCTAAACGTCGGTGGAGCGTTGCAGAGGCCAGAGGACATAACTGTGAACTGTCACAGCCTTTGACGGGTCGAGAAAGCAGTCTTCTCCTTAGCCTCCGGATGCAAATCCACCGGCCAAAAACCGTTCTTTAGGTCAGAGTGGAGAACTATTTGGCACCAGCCAGAGTGTCGAAAATGTCAATCGGGGGCAGTGGAAAATAGTCTTTCCTTATGACATCGTCCAGTTTCCTATAGTCCACGTAGAAATAGAGGGTCCCGTTCTTCTTCCAGAGGAGAAAAACGGGGATGACTAGAGTTTCCCCGACTCTTCGATAACTTCACGCTGTTGAACGCCTTCTAGCATATCGCCCATTTCCGCCTATTTTGTTAAGGGAAGTCTCTTCAGGGGTTGGCAGATCGGTTGGGCCTCTGCCGTATCGATATCATGGTACCATCGGTGAGTACGCCTGTGGTCATCGCTCTCCATATCAGAAATGTCTCCGTACTCGGGAGCTTTTCCAGCTCTCGGGTTTCAGCGTCACTCAATTTTCGATTGGCTGTTACAATCACGTACTGCAAATTCGTGGTAGTGTCTTGGACTTGTGGTTGTTCAACATCGGGTGAGTTCAATAGCGTGATTGGCTCACAGCGTGCCCGGGCAATACTTTCGTGAGCTTCTGGTGGTGACGAGTAGCATTCAGGAACCTCGTGGATACCTCCCGGAGGTCCCCAACAAGGGTCCTGGCTATGCAGAGTCCTTCGGGCCAATGCGTTTCCGGTCTGGTTCTACCAGGCAATTTTCCACTCTGAAGGGGGCTTCCCAATTACATTACCATTACAACTCCCTCGCATTGTACAGGTGTCACCTGATCGTTGGCCATTACCAGGCTGGATGACCGCGGCTGCATGCCCTTTCTATAGGAGGTTCCAGAGAAGGCTTGGGCGTTGTGGAGTAGAGATAAATTTCTTTTCTCCACCGGGAATCGAACCCCGGTCGTCCAGCCCGTAGACCATCGCTGAGAGGACTGAGCTATCCCGCCTCCAACCACCTGTGTGTTGGGACGTCATCAGTAATTCATATTTTGGTCTGCTGACTTTTGACGCCATAGAATGTGATAGGTGGGTACCATCTTTTGGAGAAATACGCTGCCTCCATATTTCTTTTTCAAATGTATAATTTCACGGCGTGGTGATCCATTACACTTGGTCTTCGGCTTACGACCGACTTCAGTTCTGACTGACAGGTAGTATGTCGGCCATATATTTATTAACAGTATTTTTTAAACTTTCTAATCTTTTTATCATCTTTATAATTTATTTTTAAAAACTTTTACATTTTAATCATCTTTTATTTTTCATTTTTTTGTGGTCGTAAGTGCGGCCGGTCGTAAGTCGACGACCAAGTGTAATTAAGCACAGTGACAATTATACCTTTACCTAACCTACCTCCGAGACTACATGATATAACCCAGAAGATCACAATATGAATCATCACCGCCGTGAAAATCTCAAATCTTGTTAGGTGAAGGAAAGGTAAAATTATCGCTATACGTATTCAAGTACGTCATAAGGGCGGTTGGCGGAGTGGATATGGCCCTAAGTATTCCTAATCTTAGAAATAGATCGACATGAATGGTCAATTTCACTCTTCGGGCGCTTTTCACCCAGAGAAATATCCCCTGTATCAAATGGATATTATTTATGGTCAAATGGGGTCGGTTCGATTTTTCGTATCACCAGTAGCGGGTATCAACATAATTTATTACTTTATATATTTTCCAAGAAATATAAAACATACTATTTATATGAAAACCAGATCTTTAGAATATCATTAGTCTGATGATGTGACATAATTTCAATACACGAAATACAGGTACTTGTTACATTTTCCAAAAAAGCATGGACCTTACGGGTAGATAAGAGATGCCGACTTCTGAAACATGTTGCAAGAGACGAACAACACGTATCTATCCGCAAAATAAACGAAAAATAACAATACTGCAGATTTCATGGGAATATTTTATACAATCTTGCAGAAAAATGAGATGACATATATTGGAAGGATCACAGAACTTTAAACTTTAACCAGAAAAATAATTTTGTTTCGTATTATGAATAACAGGCCAATCAGGGCTAACGCTGAAGGCAGAAGAAGACCGGCGTGACCAATTTCGTGTTAGTAGACCAGTATTTATGTAAAAGCACTAACTAACGTCCGCCGGGGTAGTTCATAATGTGAAAAGTGTCATATAGGGGTATTGTTAGCGGTAAAATATAACTTATCAGGGTGTTCATGAGAATATTTGGACCAAAGAGGGCCGAAGTGATAAGCAGTTGGAGAAACCTGCATAATGAGGAGCTTCGTAACTTGTACTAATTGCCAATTATGATTAGAATGATGAAGTCAAGGAGGATACTCTGGACACGGCATGTAACACGCATGGGGGAGAAGAAGAATGTACATAGGATTTTGGTGAGGAAGCCAGAAAGAAAGAGACCACTAGGAAGACTGATGATGCTCAGTTTCACTGCATGCAGTAACTCACGCAAGAAGTAGATTTGCCAGTATAAGCGTTCGCCTCTATAGTTATTGCAAATGTGGGAACATCCCACATACTATCACGCTGTTTCGCCGATCAACGGACAACACTCACTCCTAAGTCAATAGCACATTTCTGCACATTGCTCTAAACTTAAAGAGAAAATAATACTACTATACAATGTGTGCTCATCACCGGATTTAACTAGCGAAATGTGATCGTAAAGAACCGAAAGGAATTATCATGAAATATGTGTCCTTCTTTTATTAATTACATAATATTTTGAATTTTGAATATTACGGATTCTGTCGGATTATAAAACGTGACATCGGACCTAAGATAATTTGTTCACAGACTACCCCAAACAATTATACAATTTTTGGTTCATAGTGCCTACTCTAAGTTGAAAGTATTGTGGTAAAAATGTATTAAGCGATCGTAACATTGACGATGAAGTTGTGTCTATATTTCAAAATATCAGCAATATAAAATTCGTACTTTCTGTCAACGAGCTGAGAAATATAACCTGTTTCCAAACACATTTTGTATAAATTGATTAATATAACAAATATTTGGAAATTATATATTATTATAAAATGCAATTTACTGAACAGTGTTGAACACTTAGTTAGAACATACACTGTAGCACACACAAAGCAACTCACCTGCAACGAACTTCAACCGCACTGGCTAGCTAGCCTGACTAGGATCACTGGGATTATGCGAGCACAAGCAAGACTCGCGAGAAAACCCGTAGTAATGTAATAGTAGTAAAGAACAGCCCCGAGAAACTCCCATGTTATTGGTGGGCAACATGGCCGCCCTAACACCACGGTGCAATGCTCCTGCTATCTCTACGCATCCTACATTAACTAAATTTAAAATTGCCGACAGGGCCGAGAGCACAATCGGTAAGAAGGTATGCTAGCATAGCAACTATTTTTAGTGCTCCCCCCCCCACCAATACTTTTTTCGCTAGAATAGCAATCAATACTTTTACAACCAGATCTCTTGTACTGCAGAGGTTCCCCCCCCCCAACCTATTTTTATTTTTGAACTGTGTTCAGTATCACTAGTCAAAGAGGATGAGTTTGGCAGGGCATGTAGCACGAATGGGGGAGGCGAAGAATTCATATAGGATATTTGTGGGAAAGCCAGAAGGAAAGAGGCTACTGGGAAGACCTAGGTGTAGGTGGGTGGACAATATTAAAATTTATCCTACAGAGATAGGATGATATGGATTGGATTGATCTGGCTTAGGATAGGGACCAGTGGAGGGCTCTTGTGAACACAGTAATGAACTTTCGGGTTCCATGAAAGGCTGGAAAATTCTTGAGTGGCTGCACAATTGGCGAGTTCTCAAGAAGGGCTCAGCTCCATAAGTAAGTTAAATATCACTTCACCTATCTTTGGGTTGGATTTGAGCGAAGTGCTATTAAACTTGGACCCCCACCCTTTCCAAAAAAAAATAAGTAACAACGGAATAAGAGCCTCTGCAGCTCTGGAGTACAAGAGATTAGGTTTGCAAATTATTTATCTGGAGAAAGTTTCACACCAGTGCCTGGGAAGTCATAACCTTTCTTTCACATGAAACACCTCTTTAACCAAAGGCACTGAACATTGTGAACTGTAACATACATGGAATACTTGTATTTAGGAAAGCTGAAGGTGGGGAAACTTGAAAGAAAATTCTGTTTCCATCAGAGATACATATATTAAACCCCATAATTTCCTCATAACTTACACTTGAAAGCCATACAGAACACAGTTTTTTTTTTCGGTTACATTTAAGTACATGTATAAATCATGTATTGTAAGCAGCAATACTCATGTTCCCATTTATAATTATTTTCATTAGAATGATGGAATTCCAGAATGTGAAATACACTTGTCAACAAATACACTCTTGTCAACAAGATTAAGACTGCATTTAATGATACGAGGGTGAGTCAAATGAAAACATTAAATTTGTAATAAAAAATTGAAATTTCGCGCCATTATCCTGTAAGTTGGTAAGCATGCTACAAACAGCGTGCAGAATGGCCTGTAGGTTGCAGCATAGTGCAGATGCACGAACACCGTCACAGCACCAGTATAAGATGGCTGCCCCACTTGAGACTTGCACCAGGGAAGAAGGGCGTTCTGTTATTCTGTTTTTGTATAGTGAAGGTGTGAAACCTACTGAAATTTATCGAAGAATGATGTTTCAGTATGGTGATGCATGTTTGTCACAGCAGCAAGTGTACGAATGGAGTAGGAAATTTGCAAATGGTGTGACTTCAGTGGAAGATGCTCCTCGTCCGTCTCAGGCACACTGAGTTTTGACTCCAGAGAACACTGCAGCAGTTGAAGCCATAGTGAGGGAAAACCGCTGAGTGACATTGAATAAAATTGCAGCAAGTTTAAACATTAGTCATATTTCAGCACACCACATTGTGCACGCTGTGCTCCAGTTTCACAAAGTGTCTGCAAGATGGGTGCCACGGCAGCTGACTCCTGAACTGAAAGACCGACGTATTGGTGCTTGTGAAGAACTTCTGCGGCTCTTTGAACGAGAAGGTGATGACTTCCTTGCAAGAATCGTTACTGGGGACGAAACCTGGGTTCACTTCCACCAACCGGAAACGAAGAGAGCGAGCAAGGAATGGCGCCATTCCTCATCTCCAAAACCGAAGAAGTTTCGAACACAACCATCAGCAGGGAAGGTTATGCTGACTCTCTTTTGGGACGAAAAAGGCGTCATCTTGGAACACTACACGCCTGGAGGGATCACTGTCACCAGTGCATCATACTCAGATCTCCTAAAAATCATCTTCGGCCTGCAATCAAATCAGAGCGACGTGGATTGCTGTCCACAGGTATCCTTTTGCAACATGACAATGCAAGGCCCCATACTGCCCGTACAACAGTTGCGACAATCAGTGACCTGCATTTTGAGTGCCTTCCTCATCCGGCATACTCACCAGACCATGCCCCAAGTGATTTCCATATGTTTGGATCACTCAAAGAAGCAATAGGAACAAAGACGTTCCGTTCTGATGAAGAGGTACGCCACGCGGTGCATGAATGTTTGTGCGGACTACCGAAAGATTTTTTTCTAAAGGAATTCATGCACTTTGTAAGGGCTGGAGGACTTGCATTGAGCGTGGGGGAGATTATGTTGAAAGGTGATACATCTTTGTACCACTTGTGCATAATAAATAATACTCAAAAAAATATTTAAGGTTGTCATTTGACTCGCCTACGTATAAGAAATTCTGATATATTCATCTTCACCAGTTCAGAACTGGGCAGAATAATCATCATCATCATCATCAGTAATCTGTCAAGACGACAGGTCCACAGTCTCTTTCAAAACAATTCCTCCACTTAATGCGATCTAGAACTTTCTCCTTCAAATGACAGTATCCTCTTCTGTTCTCAAGGTCATCCAGCATCTTCTTACGTCTTCTTCCTCGTCTTCTTGTCACTTCTATCCGCCCATCTATCTTTCCTTCGATAGCTTCTTTTAGAAGGCAGTTTCTGCGTAAAACATGACCAATCCAATTAGCCTTCCGTTTTCTTATTTCATGTAGGATATTCCTCTGCTCACTGACTCTAATTAACACTTCTTCATTTCTCACATAATCGGTCCAACTGATCTTCTCCATTCTTCTCCAACACCACATTTCGAAACTTTCCAGATGTTTCTGATCTACTGCCCTAAGTGTCCATGTTTCAGCCCCATACAGAGCTATGCTCCAAATGTAGCATTTCACTAGTTTCTTCCTCAAATTTAAGTCCAATTTGCTGGTAAAAAGATTCTTCTTCTTGCTAAATGCAGCTTTTGCCATGGCAATCCTGGATTTAATTTCACAAGTACACCTTCCATCATCTGTTAACAAGCTACCCAAATATTTAAAACATTTCACATTCTCCACTTGTTTTTGGTCTATCTTTATTGTGACTGGGGTTGGTTGTCTCGAAATTTTCATTACTTTTGTTTTCTCCACATTCATTTCCATGCCATAGCACCTTCCAATTTCAATTAGTCTATCAATCATGCCCTGTAGCACAGTTTCTTCCTTAGCCATTAACACAAGGTCATCTGCATATTTCACAGTTTGAATAATTTGCCCTCCTACTTTGAAGTCACCGAGCCCATCCAGAGCTTCCTTGGTAAGGCATTCGCTGTACAAGTTGAACAGAATTGGTGATAAACAGCATCCTTGTCGAACTCCTCTTCCAATCTGCACACTTCCTGTCTCCCCCCTGTCCAGTCGTACTCTAACTTTCTGATCCATGTACAATTTGCTAATCAATCTTCTTTCATGCCAATCGATACCTGTTTCTTTCAGGATCTGCATTAATTTGGTCCAGTTTACCCGGTCAAATGCCTTCTGCCAGTCTATGAAGCAAACACACAGTTCTTCATCTATCTCCAAAGTTCGTTCCGCTATAATTCTCATCATCCCAATTGCATCCCTGGTTCCTTTTCCTCTTCTAAATCCAAACTGATCTTCTCCAAGTACATCCTCTATTTTCCTTTCAATTCTTCTTTTAAGTATCTTTGCTATTATCTTTGCTGTATGTGCAATAAGACTTATTGTGCGATGGTCGCTGCATTTTGTAGCTTTTGTCTTTTTCTTTAAGGCAATCATTGTAACTTCTGTAAAGTCCTTGGGCCACTCTCCACTTTCATATATGGTGTTCATTAGTTTTGTCAGTGTTTTCAAACCACCTTCTCCCAGTAACTTGAGCACATCTCCAGGTACATCATCATCTCCTGTAGCCTTTCCCTTCCTCATTTCCTTGATAGCTTTTTCCACCTCACTTTGTAAAATATATGGTCCTTTCTCGTCTGTATCTACTTCTTCTTCCGGTTCAACTTCTAAGGTTTCTGGCCGATTAGGTCGATCATATAGTTCTGAAATATAATTTTCCCAAATTTTCAGCACTTGCCTCTGATCTACTATTCTATTCCCCTGGGAGTCTTCGATGCCAACATTTTGAATCCCATGATTCTCTTTCCATCCTAGTTCTTTTGTCTTCATGTACATCAAATCATAACGGCCTGTTCTTTGAAATTCCATAATCTCATTACATATCTTCTCAAGATATTCCTTTTTGGCCCTGTCCGTGGCTCTTTTCAATTCATTCCTCAGTCTCCTGTATTTCCTCCTGCCTTCTTCATTGTTGACATTCTTCCATTTCCTTCGCTCCTCCATTTTACTCATCATCTCCTGTGTAACCCATGGTTTTCTTGCTATCTTCTCAACTTTACCTACCAAATCACTGATAGTATCTAACATGCATTCTTTTATATCGTTCCACTGCGCTTCAGCATTTCCGCTTTCACCTTCAATTGCACCGAGTTTCTCTTCTAGAGTCTCTTGCACGCTTTGTCTTTGAGCATATAACTTCTCCAAATCCCATCTGGGTCTGCGCTTTCGAAATCCTATAATTTTCTTCAACCTGGTTCGGAACTTGGCAACCAGCAAGTTGTGGTCAGAGTCAATGTCTGCCCCAGGAAGCGTCTTCACATCCTTCACACTGTTTCTGAATCGATGTTTCACAAGGATGTAGTCCAGCTGATGCCTCTTCCAATCCCCAGGTGCCTTCCATGTGTAAATTCTTCTCTTTGGCTTCTTGAACCAAGTGTTGGTAACAATCAATCCATTTCGTTCACAAAAGTCAATAAGCATTTGACCTCTGTGATTCCGTCTTCCTAGTCCATGTGATCCAACAATATTCTGATATGGTTCATCTCCAACAATGCTGTTCCAGTCTCCCAATATGATGCTGTTTGTGTCTCCTCTTCCATCTTCCTGAAGAATTTCTTCAATTGTGTCATACACTTTTTCCACTTCATCATCTTCATACTCTGATGTTGGCATGTACACTTGTATAATCAGTATATCTACCGGTTCCGCCTTTAACTTCAGAGCAATAATTCTGTCATTACAAGCAATCTTCTTAACAACACTCCTCACTACACTTTTATGCACCACTATTGCCACACCTCTTTCAGCCCGTTCACCTCCGGAATAATACACTGTATAATCACCGCTTCTTATTTCACCTTGTCCTTTCCACCGCACTTCGCTGACACCTAGCACAGACACTTCATTCTTCTGCATTTCCGTTTTCAAATTCTCCAATTTTCCTGCTTGATTCAAGGTCCTGACATTCCATGTTCCAATCTTGTATCCATGCTGTTTCTTCTGATCTTCGCACTTTTTCTTGTTGTAACGCCTGCATGACATTTCCTCTAGAAACACTCCCCCCCGGAGATCCGATTGGGGGAGTAGTTTACCTCCGGATTGTTTTGCCTCCAGAGGAAACATCTCGCATATATGGTATCTCTGTTTTTGGAAAGAGACTATCCAGGAAAAGTGATAATGTGGTAGTTTTTCCATTTGCTTTCCACATCGCAGTACAGCAGCCGTTCAAACCACTCTGGTCACGCCTGCTGCTATACGAACTTGAACCATCTCGAGCATCATTTGCTCTGTGCTTCAAGTCGCTACTGACTACTGACGCTGCTTCCGGCATCAGTTTTTGGTGTCTCTCTTCGTCTGATGCCTACCCTTTGACCTGTCCAGCAAGGGAGGCCCTGCCAGTAGCTACGCTAACGCTGGTATAGCTCTCAGGGTCCTTGGCATACTCAAACCCCCTCACCACGATAAGGTGGAGACACCAACGAGGGAGGCAGAATAATATGACGGAAATAATAAGTACGTAAAAAAAAAGTAAAGCTACCCCTGTACCAGGGCGTAAAGGCCCATGGGATTGTGAGACGTTGAGGGTCCCACACTATCTAGATGGCGGTAAGGTTGTCAGCCTTATGCGCCGGCCGCGCTTTACTCCCCAGGAATATTATTTAATTAATTCCTGGTACTAATTTCTGTCAGGGGCTGAGTAAAATCCAATGACCGCATCGGGACTTGAACCCGCGACCTTCCGGCTTGTAGCATAGCCCCTCAACCACTACGCTACCGTGTGCCCCCCATGGTGGAAATAATAACATATCTTAAAAACATGTAATGAATACTGATAATCTTCTATCTGTTAATCTTCCAGTTCAGTATTGGATGCGATCATATAGCAAAAATTAACAATATATCTCAAAGAAATGCAATTACTATTGAAAATCTTATGTTCATGTTCACCAATTCAGTACAGGTATGATTATATGGCAAAAGTAAGAGAAGGAATACACCTATAACAACATAAGTGAATAACAATGTAACGAAAATGAAATAGGTAAAGAAATTACATAAATAGTCCTACCCACCTTCAATCCTGATACTGATTCTGCTTCTCAGAGTTTCACACTGAGGTGGATAACCTGAACTTTGCAGGTCAATTATAAAGTAATGCCTCTTCATTCTTACCTACACATAAACAAGACCCATATGTGTCAGAAAAAAATTTCCTACACAATTCTCGATTGAAATTTAATTACTTGAAGATAATAACAGTAAAGAACCAAGGGCATGTCAGTCATGGGAGAGGAATACAAAGGGTATTTTGGTAGGATAAATTGAAGGATCTATTGGGGATACAAATAGAATATTTATATGGATGCTGGGAGAAATGGAGCCAAGGGGGCAGGGTGTGGACAGGATTCTTTTATTATTATTTTTATTGGAGTGAGAGACCATTTGTTACTTTGGCTAATTGTAGCTTATTGTACCAATCCTAGATGGTGGTGATTGTAGAGCAGTTGGTGGAACGAAGAATGGCAGTGGAAATCGAAGTACTTGGAGAATATCTGTCCAAGTTCCACATTGTGTCCACCACAAATCCCACATGACGAGACCCGGGAGTTGTGCAGGAGTTGTGTAGTTGAGAATAAGGGGCAATGAGTTCTGTGAGAACAATGCAGTGAGGTCGCGGGTTCCATGAAATTGTTATTTCTTCGGGCACTGAGCAGCTGTTTGCAGGGAGTCAGCACAATGAACTCAGTCCTGATGTAGGCCATCAATGTAGAATTAAGTACTTGTAGGCAATAATGAATTTCTTGGCCGTAAATGTACAGGTGGGTGGCTATAATACGCAGTGGAAATTTTTCTGCGGCCTGGTACTATCCAACAGTGCATATAAGTTCAAATTAAAATTTCCGTTAGTATAATGAAATCTGTTAGCACATGTTTGCCGCGAGAAAATTCAGAGTTTCGGTCGAAGGCAGAAAGTTTGCGCCAAGAGAAAAGGAGTGCCACGAATTGTACAGCTCACGTATAAATGAACCTCCCCTCCCCCCTCAAAATACTAGTGTATATCTAGGTGTTGGCTATGTATAAGCGAGTGAGAGCAAAGAAGGGTATGTTCTCAGAACGCTGCAGTGAGGTCTGGGTAAGATTGAGACGCAGTGTGAGCGATGAAACAAAAGAAATGAAATTTTATGTGAAGAGAGTTAGATCGGTTGAGTATCATCTCATATTGAACGTGAAGAAATGGATAAACAGTTTTAGTTGGGAAAGCGTGTGGGATATTTTAAGACAACTGCTCTGAGCTTTCTCATTTTCTATGTCTGAGGCTCTTGCAGTACGCCAAGCTCATTTCTTCCCTGTTCAGTCCCAGTTTCTCGTCATAAGAAATCCCGTACTAAAGTTACTTCAGTTTCTTTGAAAATTAATATAAGGAACTATTTTAAGCACACCTACGAATTGCTCCTGATTCATATGACGAACAGTTTTATCAGGAAATGTTATTCTGCGCTGCCACACGATATCCTGCAACGAACCATCGCAGAGAGTCAAATACATGTCGGCTTGAGATTTGAGATCCTCACGGCATGGGGTATTCAGACCACGGTCTTCTGGGATGTGAAGCCGCGCAGTTTGGTAGAGACATACCGACAAATCAGAGTAACCTAAAGTAAACCTTTGAGTTGTTTCGTTTCACTGCATAAATCTGTGTCCACATAACATCAAAATTTTGTGTAGCGACGATTCAGAGGAAGCTATTGCCCCTGGCGTCAGTGGGTTTCTCTGTGACATTCATACCTATCTGACTACAATGTGTGTCAGCCCAGAAGGACATGACATAACACGGTAGAATGTCTAGCTCGTAAGACTGAACTTGCACGGTCAATAAAGGCTACCGCCTGAGAATAAATTGGATTTTTTTTACTATAACATCTGATCTAGAACGACTCTGGGGCCCAGTACCTAATGGGCAAAAAGAGCCTAATCTCTGAAGATAAAACTGCACACTCATCTCTGTCTTAGTGCCGAGGTCTAAAATAAGCGGAGTTTAACCTCTATGGTGTCAGCTACCCCTTCATGGCACAGTTCTTGGGCAGAGGATTGTTCAAATGAGAGTAGATTGGAAATACAGGGTTATTAAAAAAGAATGAACCGATTTTATTATGCAATATTTTATTAAACGAAAGTAATACAAAACTCCAGCCAAGTCACAAGTATTCTACTCACAATCAACTCTTATTTCCTGTCTTACAGGTGTTCAATGTGGCCACCACCTGCAGCACGGGCAACATCAATGCGATAAGAGAATTCCTCCCAGGCGAGTATCAGCACATCACGATGCACTGAGTTAATCGCTGTTGTAATTCGATGTTTAAAGTCATCTAGGTTAGTGGGTAGCGGTGGAACATAAACGTGATCTTTTACATATCCCCACAAGAGGAAATCACACACGGCGAGGTCTGGGGATCGCGCAGGCCAAGCACAAAGAGCAAGGTCTTGCGCCCCCTTCCGACCAATCCATCGCCGGGGCACTTTTCCAGTTAAAAAAGCTCGGATCATCAGGTGCCAATGGGGCGGTGCTCCATCTTGTTGAAAAATGAAGTCATGCAAATCTGCTTGCAGTGAAGTGAAGAGCCAGTTTTGGAGCGGAGATAGGTTTGTCCTGTAACGGTGTTTCCTTCAAAGAAAAAGGGACCATAAACCTTGTCCTGAGACAGAGCACAGAAGACGTTCACCTTAGGGGAATCTCTTTCGTGCTCAACTGTTTCATGTGGGTGCTCTGTTCCCCACATACGCACATTGTGACGATTGACTGTGCCGCTCAAGTGAAAAGTCGCTTCATCACTAAAAATTAAACGTGAAATGAAGGTTTCGTCTTCCATCATCTCCAGCATCGAATCGCAAAATTCCATCCGCTTCCTTTTGTCGTCATTGGTAAGTACCTGAACGAGCTGCAGTCTGTATGGTTTCAAATGTAGACGTACTGCTAGCACGCTCCAGACAGTGGATTGAGGGATCGCAAGCTCACGGCTAGCTCGATTTGTTGACTTCAGCGGGCTCCTCTCAAACGCAGCACGGATTCTCGCCAGTTGTTCCTCCGAGACTCGTGGTCGTCCTGGACTTTTTCCTTTACACAGACATCCACTCTCTTGAAACTGTCGAAACCACCGTCGAATGTTCTTAAGACAGGGCGGATTAATGCCGAATCGCCTTCGTAAAGCACGCTGCACCGTGACAACCGAATTTGTTTTCGCGAACTCGAGAACGCAGAACGCCTTTTGCTGAGGACTCGCCATTCCGAGAGTAAACGAACAACTGAACGTTGCCGGAAGAACGACGCGACTTCAGCGCCCCTGTGGCAGCCATTCACAACTTAGATAACTCCTCTTTCAGATGGTCACTGAGGTCACTGACTCATTCCATGATGATGCTTGTGAACGGAAGCAACGCGTCAAGAAATCGGTTCATTATTTTTAATAACTCTGTATATTAATAAGAAACTACTGTAGTTTTACAATATGAGAGTATCTTTGCAACTTCATTTTATAAATTTATCATATTTTATTGTTGCTTTGTCTTATTGTTATAACGCGATACATATTATTTCATTATACAAGGCAGAATCACAGTCGAACTGCAGAACCAGCCGCCAATGTATTCTTCCTGCTCACAGAACCAACTGAAGTGTCGGGAACGGTAATCTCCTTACACCCTCCCTACGAAATTTTTTTTTAAACAAATGATGATGATGATGATCATAATAATAATCGTGTAGGCATATTAATATTTTAATTCACATTTTTGTCATGAAAAAGGTCGCACGGTTCACCTTGTCAAAATTTGCATGGTCCTATTTTCTCGAACGTGGATGAATATAACGTGCACTGCACCATTCAGCATGAGACAGTGCACAATGAATCACTGTGCGGTACCCCAGTCTTAGTTCTTCGGGCTACTTTTTGGAGCTGAGTGGGGAAAACAAGCTATTCAACAGAACGGGGCATGAACAGCAACTATATACAATAGCCTCTTGGTTTGAGGCTGGGTTGTTAAAATGCTTAGTTTTCACCACTGAGACATGGGCTCAACCCTCCCAGTATTTCATGAAACTTCACTCTACACAGAAAGATTCTGACAAAATGTACTTTCAGTAACTATATCAAATAGAATTCTTCTTGAGAAGCTAACAGTCGTTCTTTTTCAACTCGCGTTCATTACAATATTCACAAGAGTATGCCTGTATTTGAAATCCTTAATAAAAGCATACTTTAAAAATATGTTTTATCCGATAGTCTTCTTTCAAATTTAACTCCATACATAAACAATATTAAGGGGGCATGCGGTAGCATAGTTGGTTGAGGCACTATGCTACATGCCGGATATTCGTGGGCTTGATTCTCCATGAGGTCATTGGATTATTTTCAATTTACCTAATCCTTGCAGCCGCACTATGGCCTTGGGGTCGACTCAGCCTCTTACAGAAATGATTACCAGGAATCTTCATGGGGGGTAAAAGATGGCCGGCGCGTAAGGCTGAAAATTTAACGCCATCTATGAGCCGATTGTCTAGAAAATATAGGAACCTTGACATCTCAGAACCCTATTGGCCTCCACAGCCTGTTACAGGGATAGCTTTAGGTTACCTTACATAAACAATATTATTGGTGATCATCAGAGTCATTTCTGGCATAAGAGATTAATTTTTGCTCAGTGTTTAACTGTCCACTGCTAGATGGGGAGAGGGACAATACAGTTGTACACTACATCAGCTGTTCGTTTATAGACGTAAATAAAGCCTACAATCGTGTTACAAGAGATCTGCCAAATGTTCCCAATGAATTCTGCATATCCATCACGAAGACAAGTTAGACTAAATTTTTGTGCCCTGTTGAACCTGGAGGACCAGGGTGTCCCTCTTCATCTGGATCCTACCCCCTGACCTGTCCGGCATGGGTGACTCTACCAGTAGCTATGCTACCGCCAGCATAGCTCTCAGGGTCTCAGGAGCACTCAAACCCCACCACCACAATAAGGTGGAGACACCATCATGGGGATTTGTACTACACACTGGACTGAAACGATACATGGAATAAAATAAACTTCAGAATTTTTGCATTTCACCCATTTGAAGCCCTCTGTGATGTGTAAAGTTCAAAAATACAATAATCAAATTTTCTTTGAAAGAGTAAATGGAAAGATTCCTTGAAGATTTGAAAAAGTCAGTGGCTCAAAGACAAGGAAACTTCAAAAACATTTTATTTACTAAGGTTTTATCAACAACCTAGAGCTTTCAAAATAAAAATATACAGTAAACTCCCATTATCTGGCATGTATGGAGAGTGAGGTGTACCGGTTACATGAATCTGCAGATTGTGTGAGAAGATATCTTACCAGAAACCCAATACAAAGTCAGAACAAGAGGTTTGAGCTTTATTTCTTGCATGGGAGTCTTCCAGTGTAACACTGCAGATTGAAGGTGAAAGAATTCAGCTACATATATTGTAACACGATCACAAACACAACTAGCGTCTATTACAAAATATGTAAGTGGGGGACAGTGATGTGTAGCATAGCTAGCGGCAGCTGAACGTGCATGTCAGATGAATGTACGTATATCAAAAAAAAAATTTTGAATAACTATAAAAATATTACATGTTCCTTGAAGTTTTTGCTGGTTAGATGAGAATTTCAGATGCCTGGATATGAGAGAACTGGGAGTTTACTGTACTATGAATTCAATCAGAACATTCACTTTATATTCCAGCAAACTTGATTTGTTTTTTGAGGGGCAGGAGTTACAGATACCACTTGCAAGCTACAAGGAAGGGGTGTGGTTCAACTTGGCCCCTGTATACATTCAGAGCACAGAATGATATATAAAGTTTGATACATCATGACAGGACATTAGCGATTACTTACTAGTCCCAAAGGGGGTTGAAATCTTTGCTGGGAGGACAAGTGATGGCTGATTTCAGCCACATTCTAAGTTGGCTGACACCGACATCATTCATCCTACATTACCACTGAACGATGATAACATTCATCTAAAAACTGTGACATTCTGATAAGAAAATTATTATTATTAAAGTGCTAAGCAGTATATTGAAAGAATGTGAGTACAGTCTTCCATGGTGAATTTTCACGAGTCTTATTCCACTCTAATTCCTTGACATAAGATCATCTTTAATAGCCGATGTTCAGGTGGTCACAAAATTCCCTTGCTTTATGACTTCAAGGGTTCTTTACTGTATCCACAACAGCCCACCTCTGGCTCATACACTGAACAAGTCCAGTCCAGTCCAGTCCAGTTCAGTCAAAAACTTCATACATTATTTCTTTCACATTAATTTTAATGCTCTTCCCATATTATGTCTTCTTTAGGGTTTCCTGGCCAAAATTTGGTAATTATTTGTAATCTCCCTATTTGTGGTATGTGTTCCATTCTACCAATGTTAGGTAAAGAGCACACATTATGAATAATATTACATTTGAGCATCCTGTTGCATTGATATAGCACGCAATCAATCACCTCCATGTTTCATGCAAATTAAAACTGTTCATAATCTCTCTTTAATTTAAAATAACATTAGAATCACCTTCTTTGCTACATGTTTTGGCCTTACTTAACCATCTTCAGGCAACTGTTCACTGTACAAGTGATATACGCCCAACTAATGAGAACATACATATGAAGGGGGCGCAAACATAGACGCCTAGAAACAAAATTAACACAAAACGAAAAAAGTGTTTTATTCTCAAACAAACATATTTTAGTGTGAATAATGATATGCAATAGCATGGAAATATGCTGACTAAGATCTAGTGCTGTGTGACGGTTTTCAAACAGTGAACAATTGCCTAAAGATGGCCGAATAAGGCTGAAACATGTATTAATTGAGGCGATTTTAATGTTATTTTAAATTAAAGAGAGGCTGTGAACAGTTTAAAGTTGCATTAAAGACAGAGGTGAATGAGTGAGTGAAATATTATGAAGCTTCTCATTATGTAATTCTCCCCACACTTTCCTTGTTTTGTGCGGATCACCCTGAAATATATGACAGCTGGATAGTTTAACATTATGCTCAATACAACTTCGATATTTGAAAAATATATTATTTATTGATTCTGTATATCAGTTCTTATTACAAATTGCACTTTATTAAGTATAAAATTCTATCATTCAGTGATCGTGCATCTACATTTTATTATGTATACACAAAAGTACCTTTTATTTTTGCTGGAACATTGTGTGTGTATACTCATACATAACCATGCTCTCCTTTCCTTTGCACACAAGCAGAATTATAATCCCACTTCTTAAATATTTGTATATTAGGCACTATGATGTAAAGTATATCTAAAAGTACATTCAATTTAAACTTCCTCTGAAACTCCTCCTTATGTGGCCATTACACAACTGACACCTGGCCTGCTGTACTTCAAAGGCTTTGATGCAAATATACATTCCTCATAATAATGAACATTCCCACTCATGTGTAACTTAGAGCAAAATGCAGAACACTGTCACCACCTACTTTATTTTTGTTACATTTTTTGCTATGAAATTTACATTTTCTAACTCATTTTGACCATGGTTATCACTATGTAGTTTACATTTTTCAGATTATAGCATCAAGTTCTATAAAGGTCTCATTTCACATGAACTTTACTCCCACTTCACGAAGTCAGTACACTGCACTGCTCCATCATGCTGTTCTATGTTTCAAGAAGTCTGGATATGCCTGAGCTATTTATTTTACTATCTTTCTATTCATTTTTAAGTAAATTAAATCAAAAACTTTCAGCATATTTCCACACTTTTAATAGGTTTTAACAGATTTTTTATTTTTGTGTAGTGTTGCAAAGTCCAGCATGGTAATGCTGATTCAAAAATAAACCTGGCCTCAAGAGAATTTAAAGTAGTATTACGTCTGAAAAATTCATCACTGTTCATATCAGTGTACAGGATTAAAATACAGAATGTCTACAAAAGGTCTGACACATTTTGATCTTTAATAATTCGGAAAATAACAAAGATAGAAATAAACTGGTTACGTAGTTGGATTGAGAAACTCAAAAAGTTTTGTGTCCATTGTTAATAAAGTTGTACATATGCTCCATTTGTTGCATGTAAAATATCAAGACGATATTCGATTTCTTTCCAGGTTCGGGGAAGCATACCGACATCCACAGTGGTTATTGTGTCTCTTACTCTGGTAAGAGTACGAGAATGGATTTTGCAACAGATATGTTATGAAGAATAGAGGATCATGAAAGATTTCTTACAACCATATTGTTCTCTGATGAAGCTTGCTTCCACATTTCTGGAACAGTCAATCGCCATAACATACTCATTTGGTGATCAGAGAACCCTCATGAATACCGTGAAATGGCAAGAGACTCCCCAAAAGTGAATGTGTGGTGTGCTCTTATACATGATCGAATCATTGGGTCTTTCTTTTTCGCGGAAAAGACAGTCACATCAGTCATTTACCTAGACATGTTGCAGAATTTTGTATTCCCGCAAACTGAAGTGCTTCAGCCCGAAATCGTTTTCCAACAAGACAGTACAAGACAGTGTGCCACCTCACTGGAGCACCATAGTTCATGATGCTTTGGACAAACATTTTCCAGGAAGATGGATTGGACGAGGTGGTCCAATTTCTTGGCCCCCAAGATCACCTGACATAACCCCACTGGATTCTTTCCTCTGGGGATATGTCAAAGACATTGTTTATAAGATGCAAGTGAGAGATATCGATCAATTAAAAACCAGAGTAAGAGATGCAATAACCACTGTGGATGTCAGTATGCTTGCCCAAATCTGGCAAGAAATCGAATATCTTCTTGATATTTTATGTGCAACAATAGACACAAAACTTTTTTAGTTTCTCAATCCAACAATGTAACCAGTTTATTTCTATCTTTGTTATTTCACGAATTATTAAAGATCAAAATGTGTCAGACCTTTTGTAGACACCCTGTATACTGATTATATAAATGGCATTATACGTAAAGGAATATAAATGTTTTTGAACACACAAAAAGTAAGAAGTTCTGAAATGTGATGTCAATATGACATTTTTAAAGATTCATACTTCATTTTATCCTTTAGCTACAGGATATCCATAGTAGGCAACTGTACTCATAAAACAGCAAAAACACAGTCTATTGTATTAATATACATTTCTCTTACCATGTGGATTCTATTGACTATTAAAACAACACAACCTATCCACTATCCATTCATACATCTATGATAAGACAGAATAGATGCACTAAAATGCAGAATGAGAAATAATATTTGAAATAATCCTACCCTGGTTTGTATCAAATATAAATAATCAAATTTCTGCAGCCCATGTTGTTTTATTACATCTTTCACTTAGGAAGTGCTATGTACTATTTAAATGTTACTAACATATATGTAATGTCAGCATATTCAGTAGTTTGGTATTTATGCTATCAAAAATTTCAACCAGCTATATTATGTCAATGTAATAATTTTTTTTTTGCTCTACAGATAAATTTCAAAATAAATTAAACCAGTCAACATTACTAAAGCCATCTGTAACAAATTTACTTTTTTATGTTTTTATACTTAATAAATGTGCACTACAATGTCATAAATTCATCACCAGAAACCATGCATAATTCAAAGTAACTGTCACTTCATGCCCAAAAAATGTGACTTTACACACATTTTAATGCAGATCATGTGAAATTCAGCATTAGAATTTTAATAACCTTAATTATAAATGTCAAATAAGAAGTAAGTGCTTTTCTTGGATAGTATGTGCACCCCTAAATACTTATCCAAAAATCACATGGAAAGCAGAGAGACTCACAACAGACGAATGAGTAGAGTAAATGACAGATCTTGGGAGGGTCCTCACAAATATGTGTAAACAGTGGAAAAGGGAGACCAAAATTGTGACTCAAGTTTTCTACCATGACTATTCACAACTCAAAGATATGTATCTATGAAAGACAATACCATCAAAGATTATTAATGTCCCAGAATGGCGAAATATATATTTTAAAAAACCAAAAACCAAAACAACTTAAAAAAAAAGATGAGATTGCTCAGTCAGTATAGCAATAGCCTACAGGTTGAGCAGCTGTGTTTCAATGCCCAGCAGGATCAAGATTTTTGTTTTCTCCACAGCGTCCACACTGGATGTGGGGCCCATAAAGAATTAATATCTACATTCATAATGATTCTCTCGGCTATTTTAATTTGTTGTTACATGGCACAGACTACTATTTTATGATGCTGCCTGTACTCATTATGTGTAACTATGTGTGAATGCAGACTTAATACCTATTTTCAACCATTGAATTAAGGGCTTGATGATGACCCATATAGGGCCCAAAGCATGTAGACAAAAATGTTATAATAAGTAATGAAAAGTTATAAGTATTTTATAACACCATATCTGAATAACCAATATACTGTATTCAAACACCATAATATGATGCTCCAGCAGAGAATTCTATAACATGAACCTGGGACAACATGGCTGATTTCAGTACTTAAAAGAAATGAAATTAGAAGATGCTGAGAACAGTCAGGAAGATGATAAAATGAAGAACACTATTTCAAAACTTATGTATATGAAACCCCACAGTCCATCACTGTCAACATAAGCAAAAGATCAAGATGTCATTGGGAAGCCAATTACATAAGGCACAGAAATTGCTAAAAGGGAATAAGCCCAAGTAACCAAGCATTCATACTCAGAGAACAAATTATTTAAATTGTTTTGACATGATTTTTATTGAAGATCCAAAACTCCACAGAAAGCAACAACATTGCACTAAAAGGTGGAACTTTGTTCAACTGTTCAAATGACCTGTTTCTAAGGTTTCAGCAGTGACATAACACAGTACTTAACAATCAGAGATGAATTTATTTTTGCAGACACAGAAACTTGAGAAAACTGGCACAGAAATGCAACACCTATCCTGAAAAAATATGGAAAAAGCTTTGTTGTATTACAGAGCTCAACAATAAAGAACACTGATAATGAAAGCAGAAACATATTAACATTGACAGCTTGGATAGTCAAGTCTGTATAGAGATTGGGCTATTGGCTGCTGGACAAATGATGAATTGGGATTAAATTCATGGCAGTGGAAAGAGAATTTTGTCTTCTTCACAGTGTCCAAACAGCTATGAGGCCCACTCAGCCCCTTATCCAATGGGTACCAGGGGCTCCCTTCCCAGGCATAAAGCAGCTGGGGAGTGAAGCTGAACACTCACCTCCAGCTAATAGTGCTGAGCTTATGAATACCTAGAGCTATACCTTCATTCCTTCATAGGTCTTCATGCAGTTCTTAATTAATCACAGGCACACCTTTACCTTTACCATATTATGGTGAAATGAAGGGCAGTGTTAAGCAGACTGTGGAACTCTGGTGCAGTGTGGAGAGGAGTGAAGAGTTATAACCAATTGTTTTGGGAAGTTTAAACGAATATAAACAACTGACCATATGATGATAAAGTTAGGTAAAATGCACATGTTATCATTAAGTTATTTCATCATTATCTCCTGGGCTTCAGAAGAAGAACAGCATGGACGACTGCTTGACCCCATATGAAGCACATAATCATGAAGGCTTTGAAATGAAGGACTCTTGAGTTTTGTGTTTACCCCTAAATACAAGCTACATACAACCCTTGTATAAGAGCGCCATTTGTTGTTGGAAATGTCTGGTCCATTGTTATTTTAAGGAAATCCAACAAGAAATGTCAGAGTAGTTTAAATCACATGTCATGTACAGGCACTCAAACTATTCCAACATGGGCACCACCAAGATTTTTTCTGGGGGAAGGGGGTGAAGCAACAGCCTGCCTCCTAGGCAGAGAATTTGCTTACAAACTTACAGTTAAGCCTACTTTAATAAAACATTTAAAACTATTTTTACTGACCATCCTAGTGTATTCAGGACAGAATAATATATATTTTTAATATTTGCTACTTTTATTATTAATATCTTGTTTATATCATCGTTTCCTAAATTTAATTTTATTTTAAGAAATCCAGGGGAGACAGATGCCTGCCCCCCTCTTCTGTTTCACCAACGCGGCCTTTGGAAAATAACTGACTGTGGAAGGAGAAGAGGAAGGCCCTGATAACAATGACAGGAGAACTACAGGTACAGGTAGATTACCAACATGAATCCCAAAACTTCAACTACATCACTGCGGATTATCTTTAACTATCAAAATTGCAAATGGACTGCTAAAGTGAGTTCTAAAATTTCAGCAACTACGGCATTGTGAATTAACTTCACCTTTCAAAAGATGATTATACCAACATAAAAAATTAATTATAATCCCTAGCTCTGAGTACAGGGTGTGAAGAGAGAGAGGGGGGGGACCAGCTAGTTTCCTTTCCATCACTTATTGGAAGTCACCCTTAAAGCATTATGAATATTGGATTTCATCATGAGACACACAAATGTGGAAGACAGTGTTGTAAAACTATGGACTCACTGCAAAAATCCATTTAGAAGACAAGCGATGACTCCCTTAAAAAGGGAAGAAATTAAGATCTAAAAGTTTGTGATGATGGCATATTGCTACAAGTATTATGTTTCTGGACATTATCCATCGTCTTATATATTTTCTAAAAACCATCCTGTTTTTTTAAAAAACAACATTTTGGAGACTGGATTCTGTCCCTGTCTAGATGGAGCTAGCTCTATCTATTGGACCCAACTGGGTAGGTTTCACCTGAGGATGGGGACAGAATCCAGTCTCCAAAATGTGTTTTTTAAAAGAAATGGGACGGTTTTTAGAAAACAGACAAGACGATGGATAATGTCCAAAAACATAATATTTGTAGAGAAGAATTTATTCTTATTTTTTATAAACAAAGATATGATCAGTGATATTAACCTATGAAAGTTGTGCATTAATGTTCAAAGTGAATTTGGAATTTTACTTTAGGAGAAGTTAAGGATTTGTAATAAAATCTTCATTTTTCCGAATTTTAGAACTAGTGTGCAGTGTTTGTTTATTGCCAATCCAATAAAATGTTAAATCATCAGTATCGACTCAAATACTCAGCAGGTAATTCTGAAGTATTTTAAATTAATAAGGGTTTACTTAGTGATTGACACAACTGACTGGAAACTTCTGAACAATTTTAACATTTAAAATAAATTTATTTTATTTGGTTTCAAAACTGACCAAATGCATCCTCTTCAGTCCTTTGAAGAGAGAACAGTAACAGAGTTTTAACATCAACTCGAGACTTTAGAGATGCTAACAGATCAAGATGTTTCACTTGCAGCCTGTTTTAGCTTTCATTCCTAATATAGCCATATTTCAGAAAAAATGTTCTTTCAGGGTGGCTCAGGAAAATTTATCTCTGCAATTGACTCAAATGCATATCTGTAGTTTTCATTTAAAAGTGATTGTTTTAGCAAAGTCACTGGACGGCTACTGCTGTAGGACTGTCTCTGACTGTTGTACAGGAAATGATGACATTATTTTTGATAACTTCTGTCTGATTACATCAAAATTAGACTTCAAGAGGTGAGCAATACTATTGTTGATGGTAATAAAATAGCGACAAGAAGAATATCTTTCATGCAGAAAGAGCATTTGGCTGAACTAACACATGTTTAAACCTGTACACATTTTGCAGAAATAAAGAAATCAATTTCAGCACAGATTTCATATTAGATGGAGGTACATATTGTACCTATTGCCCATTATTTCAATATCACCGTTCAAATTCTGCCATTTAAATATCATTATTTGGATGCTGTCATGAAAATACTAAAAACCAAAATGAAAAGTACTAAATGGTTCATCTGATAATTATACTCTTCAATGAAATAAGTATTTGATAATACAGATCACTTATTAATGCTCGTGACTAGATTTACTGCACGTCACAATCCTTCACTAAGCAACTGATCCACATACATAATTTGCATAAAATTAATTATATGTTGAGAAAAATTCCTATTTCTGATCACATCTTGCTTTATTTAAATATGCTGAGCTAAATGCATAAATTACACGTATATCCATTTCAGATAACGAAAGACAACTGTGCAGGTCTCAATATAGTTTATTTCTCCTTGCAACATAACTCATAACAATAATTTGAATCCCAGGAATGTATAGAACTTTGTAACTTTAAACGTTAATTTTGCCATAAATATGCACGATAAACTAAGTAGAACGCAGAAAAAAAATATTTATTATTTATCACCAACTTTGCTATGCATTACAGTCTTAATTTCTATAAAATATGATATGTAACAAGAGTGTCTTGGTTCCTATATAAACATTTCATACCACTTCAACATACTAAGGCTCATCTCTAGATAATACAGTCGAATGTCTCTAGCACTATTTTATCATGATAGCTAGAAGAAATGTTGTAAGTACATAAGAAACAAATACATAACACAGTATACTACTGTGTACCTTATTTGTTTGGAGATAGCACCTCATTTTGGAATGGAATCCCAGCAAAAACAGAAAATTATAGTACTCAGTTGTCTAGAAGATCACTGAAAGTACCGATGGCTTCATGTGGGCATATAGTAAGTAGGTTCTGCCATTATCTTGTTATGTTTCTTGGTAGAACCTTTCAATGATGTCTGCATATTTCCTTAAAACAACATTACGTTTCAGCTTCATTGTTGGCCCTGTTGGTTAGAAATACAGCAAATGAGTAATGTGCCAGGCTGGAATCAGAACAGTTTGCGAGGTATACATAATATTTATTGTGTATATAACATACGTGCATGCATTACTAGTCTATTCAGCCTCTTTACGTGTCTGTGTGCGCGTGCGTGCATATGCATGTGTGTATATGTGTGCTCGCATGCACACACATGAGCAAGTTCATGCATGAATGTGTGTGAACAAGCATGTATGTGCATGTACATATGTATGTATGTATGTATGTATGTATGTACATACATATGTACATACATATGTATGTATATGTACATACATACACATATGTGTGTGTGTGTGTGTGTGTGTGTGTGTGTATGCATGCATGTTATGTGTGCATGCATGCTAAATAAAGTAGGCATAGGGCTCCCAGAACTTCATGTTAACAGAACAAGCTACTTCAATGTTGAATGTTACTCATAACATCCCTGTTGCTTAATTATCTCTAATACTGCTTGTTCAAAAGATTTCATTCCAGTAAATATTTAGTGTTATAGAAGAACATACATGTCATTATATAATGTTGAAACCAAACACGTTTAGTATAAATGAAGAATGAAATAGCTGGACAAATTTTAATAAAATTTTCCACTACAGAATTTAATAAAATCTGCCCAGCGGTTCTCAAGTTATGTTATCCATACAGACAGTTTTGCAAGAACTTAACACATGGTCCACAGAATTGTGTATGCAAATAAAGTCATTATTGGCAGTTCCTTGTCTAACGCTACGAACTGAATTCAATCAATGAAGCTAAAGAAAATGTTCTGTTAATAGAGATAAAAGCCACAAATATATTGTTACTACATGAACTTTGCAGAAAATACACAGCAGATCTTAGAATACATAACTTACCTATCTCCCCAGTAGGAATTGAGAAGTCATGAGGAAGTATCTGGAATTTCTGTACACGTTGTGCATTGGATATTGCCTTGGCATTTGCTTGATCAATGCCTTTCTGTATTGCATCCATGACCTTGAATCAAAATTATTTATGACAAATCCATTTAATATTATAACGGTAGGAAGCAAGTTTCTTTTCAGCGGCCTCCGTAGCCTAGGTGTAACGTTCCCACCTCGTGACTCAAGGTATGCAGGTTCAAACCCGGCAGAGGTCGTGGAATTTTTAAGGGCGGAAAAATTCAGGGAACAAGTCCTCCGGGAGGGACTTTAAGCCGTGGGTCCTGTATCGTAGCTTTACGGCATGTAAAAGAACCTCATGTCCCAATGTCCAAATTTCTTCAGCATGTGCAATATTTTACTTACAAACCTTTAATAAAACATTGCAAGACCAATATTATCTTACAGTAATGAATCATGGAGAATAATAACTGATGAGAAAAGACTGATTCCAACAAAAATGAGTTTCATCAGGACTGAGGGACACAGCTTTCAGAAAACAAATGAAATGATAAGAGAAGAAATTCCGAAATCAACCAAATTTATAGATTTCAAAAGAAATTGTAAAGAACAAGTTGACATGATTCACACACATGCACATACATACTCGTACACATACTTTTCTTAATATCGACAAATTGGAAAGAGGAAGTCTGGGAAGAAGACCTCTAAAACATTTGAAAGATTCTGATATGTAAAATCTGTTATAGACCTCAATAGTCCTAATACTTCAAACGATTATTATTATTATTATTATTATTATTACTATTATTATTATTGTTGTTGTTGTTGTTGTTGTTGTTGTTATTGTTATTATTGTTTATTTACCTGTCTGCATTAATGTGTTTTCCTTCAGTGCTTGCCTGTAATTTGTCTTTGACTTTATGTTGTGATTGTCCATTATGTAATTACTTGTATCTACACTGTGCTCTGTCTGTAATTGGCCTTGCGGCTGTTGACTCAGCACTTAATAATAATGAATTGAATTGAATTATTATTATGATCATCATCATCGTCATCATAGCAGTAGATGATGGTGACTGAGGTGACTGTAGTTGCTGTGGTGGCAGTGAAAACCTCTAACTGTGGCTACAACAGCAAACTTTCACAACTTTTTATCTTATTTTAATTATCCATCCTAATGGCAGATTAATTAAGCTTTACATCTCCAGAATATACTGCACTTTTATGCTACCAAAATAAACAAGATGGCACGTTCAACATGAAACATTATTGGGAGAAAAATTTCAAGATTATTGTGACTACCATCCATAACTTAGGTTGAAATACATTCTTTATTCTTGCTAGTCTTACCAGAATCAAAATAAATATGAAAATAAGCAACCAAAGAGAAAATTAAAGAAAAATTTTAATCTTCACTATAATTTATTCTCCGTGATTTCATTTAGAGAAGTTTCAACATTTCTGGATTACCTGTTTGTTTGCTCCATTCAGAACATCTTTCACAGTACTAGCTTCCAAGCCGAGCTCCTTACACCACTGCTTTGTGACTGGTGCTAATTCTTCCAGAGGCTCACCAGTCTCTAAATTCATTTCAGTCTGTTCGACAGAAAGTGACATAGTTACTCAAAATATACAATGTTAAGCTTATCACTGTTGAAGAAAATTTGTAAAATTGGTTAAGATTATGCATAATGTTTATAACTGAACTGTATAATTTGGCTAAAACTCATTGGAAAAAAGAACCAACTTTGCAATGTATTTTAATATACCAGATAAAATTATTCATATTTGAGCAAACAGTAACTGTCACTTCATGTAACAATTTCATTACTGTATTAAAACTTCTTTCAAAATATGAAATTGGATATTTCTCATGGAATTAAAAAAAAGAATTGGAGTTACATGGGAGGGACCTAATGTAATTTCATTCAACTCAGACAGATATAAGATACATGAAGCGTGTTGTATAATATCCCTTGTTCCCTACAGAATTGTAGAATCCAAACCACACTTTATGTCTTACAATTTCATATGTGTTTCTGTCTGTGAAGTGAGGGGATAAACAGAGTACTAAATACCTTTAATGTGAGAAGAATTGAAAGAAATTTTTTTCTGTCTCCAATGAGCATTGCATTGCTGAGGCATGGAAGTTGAGCCTTCACTTCTTCTTCAATCAGAACTGGTGCAATGTTCTCGCCTCCAGCTGTGATAATCAGCTCCTATATAAAATATGACAGTTAAATGTGTGACAAATCAGACTTTCTAAAAGGCAATGAAGAAGCTATACTTTAGCTATTAAGTTCTTAAAATACTAATTAATGTTGATCAGTATGACTTAGTACCTTAATCCTGCCAGTGAGATATAGAAAATCATTTTCATCGATCTTTCCAAGATCTCCTGTATGAAGCCATCCTTCCTCATCAAAAACTTCAGAAGTCTTTTCAGGGTCATCCAGGTAGCCCATGAAAACGTGCCGCCCATTAATACACACCTAAAAGTATCAAATTAAGAAAACGCTGAAGTATACTGAAACAACAGAAAGAAATCCCATAAATCAGCATCTCCACATCTCCATTGAGATGTTACCATTGCTCCTCTAGTGTAAGTAAAGTAAAAATTGAATTGAAACAGGCCGTGGAGGCCCATTGGGTTGTGAGATGTTGAGGCTCCCACATTTTCTAGACAATCGGCTCACAGATGGCGGTGAGGTTGTCAACCTTATGCGCCGGCCGCCTTTTACCCCCAGGAAGATTCCTGGTACTCATTTCTCTTAGAGGCTGAGTTGACTGCAGGGTCATAGTGCGGCTAGAAGAATTAGGGAAATTGAAAAAAAAAATCCACCACATCAGGATTCAAACCCATGACCTTCCGGCTTGCAGCATACTGCCTCAACCAACTGTGCTACCGCATGCCCCCTCCAGTGTACTTCCCTACATTCCTACATTCCCTACAGTAGCTCTGTTAATATGATTGCTGGTAGCAATAACTGTGTCTTAATATTTGCTATCAGAAAGCATTACAATCTGGGGCCTGGAGTGAAAGACAACTGTCAGCACATCAGGAATTACTGAACTCCATTACATCCACCCTCCTTTGGGCTTCCTTCTCTGGCCTCATTACAGCACCCTTCAACAAAATATTTATGGTAATATTAAACTTTTTACTTCATTAAGCTTCTTCATACTACAAAAAGGTATTTATTCAGCACATGAACCTATGAAGAATATAGGTCTTGAAAGGGATACAAGCAATGCAAATTGATAAGGTCACATAAGAGATTCTGCATCAACAAGAGTGCAGATATTAGCAGTGAAAAAACAGAATTGTTTATATACAAATTCATGTTATACGAATCACAAGCCTCAGCCATACCTGTGAAGAATATTTCAATGGACTCTATTATACAGAATCACTTTAAGTGGAGATCATATCCAATACAGTATGTTCTGTAACTGTGTGGACATACTCAAATATCAGCAATGAAAACTGATGGAATCCTAGACCAAAACTGAAACTCATATATCATTGTGTGTTATGTACATGTATGTATGTGTTTGCACATTTAGACATCATGTTCTCTTTGAATACACTGTTGCAGAAATGATTGGAGGAATGTTACCTTTCGGTCATTGCTTCAGCGTATAATCAGATGTAATGCCAAAATTTAGTGCTCTTGCACTAGCAATCGCCTAACTTCTAGACAATATAAACGATAACTTTCTTCCCAAGCTCACAATTGTTTTTGCTAAGAGATCATCTCAGTTAGAACCATTCGAAATTCATGCTTTCAGCTCCTTGCCCCTTGAGTACAGAATTTTTGTTTCTTGGATTTGTAATGTTAACAGAAAATTACTGCATTCTAATGGTTGATACTCATAGTGAAATATGCTATTACATTCATCTGCAGAAATCTGGAGTCCTGCAGAATGCAGTTTGGTGACTGACAGAGATAGAGAAAATCCAGAAAAATACGAATAAGGATAAATATTCGAAACTTGCATCTCTGAAAATAAAGTTGGAGTGATCAAACTTGCAACTAAGGAACTGTTTATGCAATGAAATTTGCAGCAATGCAATAACAGGAACCACAAATAGCAAGAAATATTACACCTACATCATACTTTCACACAACACATACCATTACGAGTAGAATGAAACAGTGACTCACCTCTCCCTGTTGATCTTCATCAGCATACATAATCTTGGAGTAAACACCATCTCTTTTCTTTCCTGTAGCCTCTAACCTAAATTCCTTCTCATTATTGAGTGTGTGTCCTCCAGTAGTTTCCGTCATTCCAAATGCCTATAACAAAATTTTTTTCTTGAAATAAAGCATTACCATCAACAAGAACAAATGCACCCTTAGAGGTTGTGTTAAGTTCAATTTGTTCACATCTACAGATGGCAGGTGACTGCAAGAGCTTGAATAATGCTTCTGATGGTATACACTTTTAGACACCAACATTATCATTATTAAGGCACGTCAGACTGAATCGCCAACAGCATCAACTCCCATGATCAGCAGTTATGTTAAGTGTATGGTTGAAAATACCATAATTGAAAGAGTTGTCTCTTTAGTTAAGATGTTACGGGTAACTGCGATGGGGAGTGGTACCACCTGTCATGAAACAAGACCTCGAGGGGGGTATTCTTATGATGTCGCTTCATTACTCTGTACCATAACTACGATTCAACGTAACTATAACACAAAATGTTGAACTAGTTGTTTCACAGTCGCTCCTTCGTATTATCAATTCTCACTATACTGTAGAACAGTTGGACTCTCCATGCTGTCTTCCACTGTCTTCTGTCTGGCTTCACAATCCACACTCTCACTCCCAGCACCACACACACTCTCACTCCTCCTGGCTGCCCTTAGTCTCAGCACACTGCCCACACACTCCACTAACAATGACTCTCACACCACTCAGCTGGTCTCTTATATTGTTATCTGTTGCCACATAGTAACTGCAGTGTCCCATTACATCACCTTGGTGGGGCGAGGGGCACAGAGTATTTACTGGCCTGTTACCATAGCGGCGGCAGCAGATCCTATGCTGTTACATCACCGCGGCACTGGTTGCCTAACACAGCTGCTCTGCTGTTACGTCACCACTGGCAACGCATGTTACCATGTCATGCAGAGACCACGATCCTCAACACCACCACAGCATGGGAGTTCTGAACAATTTCTACAGTCATGCATATTATTTTTCTTTTATCCCCTTAACAGGCCGTGGAGGCCCATAGGGATGTTTGATGTTGAGGCTCCCACATTTTCTAGACAATCGGCTCACAGATGGCGGTAAGGTTGTCAGCCTTACCTACCAGCCACCCTTTACCCTCAGGAATATTCCTGGCACTCATTTCTGTTAGAAGCTGAGTTGACCCCAGGGCCATAGTGTGGCTGGAACGATTAGGTCAATTGAAAAAATCCACCTCATTGGGATTTGATCCCGCGACCTTCCAGCTTGTAGCATAGTGCCTCAACCAACTACACTATCGCATGCCCCAGTCATACATATTATACACTAGGTAATTTTTCTTCTGTCTTGCCATGTATCACTTCATAATTCTATAACAGGTAATCGTAGTACAACTGTTAATTGCATTATATTCAGTAAAGGTTGACAATGACATTAAGTTCTTCAGATATGCTTTTTATGAACTCTTACATTATGAACTGTCCTGGGACTAGGATTCCTTGCAGAAGGTAGAACTGTAAGTTTTTCATAGCAACCCTCATAAATTTTTCTCAATTTTTTACAGATCTACTTTGAAGTTATTCTATACATTTTGTACAAACATTTTTTTAAATGCATGCATTAATGTTCTTACATCCATAAGTGGAATGTCAATGCTCCAGAAGTATTTCTTGATGTCAACAGAGATTGGTGCAGCTCCTGAGAGTGCAGTGACACAGCGATCCAAACCCAAGGCTTGCTTGATTCGAGAGAATATGAGTCTTTTGGCTAGCATGTATGAAAACGTGTTGCTGTCAATTCTGTAACATTAAGAGAATTGGATTTATTTACAGTTCAACTTATTGCACAAAAAAGTTACAATGCTGAGACACAGTATATCCGTTTTAGGACATTTTTCAAAGGACCAAGGAGTATAACTTCCTTTAGAAGGAAAACAGTTTAAAAATTAACAATCAAGTTCCTTCCGTCAAATGTGACACTTTTTTAAGTTTTCCACCTCGTCAGCACCTGCCTTACATGTTTCGGCTCACCACGGAGCCATCATCAGAGGCATTTATAGTAGAAAAAGAAATCACCAACACACAAACCTTCACTTTGTCCAAGATAGCCACGTTCCAGTTTGTCCAGTGGACAAAGTGAAGTTTTGTGTGTTGGTGATTTCTTTTTCTACTATAAATGCCTCTGATGATGGCTCCGTGGTGAGCCGAAACATGTAAGGCAGGTGCTGACGAGGTGGAAAACTTAAAAAAGTGTCACATTTGACGGAAGGAACTTGATTGTTAATTGGTTAGTGTGACGGACCAGAATGAAAGACCTTAAAGTTTAAAAATGTATNAGGACCAAGGAGTATAACTTCCTTTAGAAGGAAAACAGTTTAAAAATGTCCACTTCAAAATGTTCACAGAATGAAAAAACTAATGGAATGGACATATTTTTAAAATAAATACATGGCTAACAACACACTAAATACACAGGCTTTCAAATATATACTACAATATACTTTCTCCAGGTTAAAGTTGAACAGACTGTTCTGAATAATTTCTAGCACAGTTTGCTTCATCTTTCAAATATATCTGAAGTAAAACTTTCCAGTTCCCAGAGGTTTTGACAATTTACTCTGGCATGTAATGAATGATACTAAGGGGAAATAGTGGTATGTATCCAAACATGATACTGCTTCACTACAATTAGGAATTGGTCTCCTCTTGCTCATCATCAGTTTCTGTATTCTTGTCCCCAGTACAGAGGCTGTCAATTTCCTGAATGACACAAGGAAGAGGTTGTCATCAGCCTCTACACTGTTCAAATGTGAATGTCACATCATCTCCTGAACACCCTCCCAGATGTGAGGGCTTACTTCCGAGCAACCATTTTCTTCACTGTGACATTCTGATGTTTTAAAGTATCCAGCCTTCCAAATAATAAACTGCAATCATTTCCATACTGATGGCATTCCACAATGATGGCAGAATGGATATGGAATCAAATAAAGGTATTTTGTTGCAGTCTTTGGTGGATGTGATTCTCTGACGAACTTCCAAACAAGATGCACAATATTTATTTTTCAGAGACCTGATTATCCCTTGGTCTATCAGTTATAGTATGGATGTTGTGTGACCATTTCCTCATAAGTTTTGGATTCCTCACTCATGGTTCTGTAGCTAAACCATGCATGTTTTCTGAATCAACCATGTTTATTTTTTAAGCGACATCTTCAGCCTTTCATTTCAACACTGGATCTTCTCATATTTAGAAGTTTTTAACATTTTTCTGCCTAGCTGAATTGATATACATTAGTGAAGTAAGTATTCTGCTTTTCTTCTTCACCATATTATTATTTAGTACTAGCTGTACCCGGCCACGAGTTGCTGTGGCAGATCGAGTGAATTGCTTCCGCTCCGCGAGTACGACAACCTAAGTTTGATCTTCTGCGAGGCATTATTTGAATGAACTAAAGCAGATCGATTGCACTGAAGAAGAAGAAAGAAAGTTATAACAAAAACATATAAAATTGCAAAACATTAAAAAAGGAAAGAACACGAAATGAAAAACAATGAAAAATAAACTATGCTCATGAAATGAACGACGTATAACACGTTACAGTATATTAATATTGAGTACCATTAATATTTTAACAACCAACCAACCTGTCACAGGTGTGACATATGTCACACATGATTTTAACATCATAAAGTCTTAAAATACATTTTTAGTGAGTGACATATTCTCGATGTCTTTTAAAGTGTTGCATTATTTACGTGTACTTTGATAATAAGAATATGTTGCGTGTTATCTATGTAACGTTTTTGTGGTCACATGTCTCCTATTCAGTACGAAAAATAACTTCCACATACGTCTGGGAATCAGCGAATAAGTTATTGAACGCTCACTTTTACACCAGCGAGTACAATTATTATCACGTCCAGTATCACCAAAAAACTCTTCGGAGCTGGACTGTTATAACCTGGTTTCAGACGCAATAGAGGGCACTTTCGCCCAGGGTTCGATTTCACGTGTTCTGTGCTCGTTGCCGCGGTTATTCCTAGGCAATGATCTGTTGGTATTCGATGGACGACAGAACACCCTGTAGAAGTGTCTAGTTTCATCCGTTGTTACGCAACAGAACCTCTTATCCTATGCAACTGTTCTAGCATTACTACGGAAACGACTGCTGGATTCGGAACATGTGACATGTTTTTACGTTTTTTTATGTACCTATTATATAGATGTCACACCTGTGACAGGTAAAAACAGGTAAAAACATGTCACATGTTCCGAATCCAGCAGGCGTTTCCATAGTAACGCTAGAACAGTTCAATTTCCTGATTCATACACACAGAACTTTGACAAATGTCTCCGTATCCTAAGAAGCGGCTTTGACCTTCCTTGGGGAGGTCCGATGCTTCTAGGTGTTTGATTTCAATTTCCTGATTCATATGCAACGGAACCTCTTATCCTATGCAACTGTTCTAGCGTTACTATGGAAACGACTACTGGATTCGGAACATGTGACATGTTTTTACCTGTTTTTACCCGTCACAGGTGTGACATCTATATAATAGGTACATATAAAACATGCGTATTCGAATGCAACGTTGTGTCAAAATTTCAAAGCAATCGGTGAAGAACTTTCGGAGATCTTCGATCAGAGACAAACGAACATTTACATTTTTATTTATATAGATTGGCAATGGCATTTTGAGTCGTTCCACAACATGTGCATGCATTACATGGTTGAGTAATACCTTCTTCATGATCTTCAGTTTCTCAGAAACTAATGCCTTATATTTTTATGTTTCAATTTGTAGCAACACATACAGTTATATATGACACACAACTTTATGATATTCAACATACATAACCTTTTACACAAAGAACCATGCTACCAGCTAGATGGATAGTCAGAAAGTCACTGCTAATACTGTTCAACTTCTACCCTCACCCATCACTACTGAATGCTATTATAAGCACTGCAACATGTTTGATTTATGTGAGATCTGCTTTCTCTCTCATTCATTTTTGTATATACGGAACATAGGAAGACAAAAACGTATTAAAGGGATGCAATTTTGTATGTGTCTTCAAAATTGCACTTCTTAGGCAAAATATTTGTATGTGGAAAATGTTACAAATACAGTATTCTCATGGTATTAGTAGTGAGACCAGATGAGTTTAGCATCTTTGGCAGGAAACCATATTAAACAGGATCATCTTCTGTGGAGCCCACTGTATTTGCAATTACTGCATTACTAAATACATAAAAAGGTAAAAAGGTAAAGTTAGACTGTAATCGCCCCTAGGGTTGTGAGAGGTCAAGGCTCTGCAGTTTATCTAGACAATCGGCTCACAGATGGCGGTAAGGTTGTCAGCCTTATGCTCTGGCCACATTTTAATCCCCGGGGAAGACCCTGGTACTCATTTCTGTTAGAGGCTGAGTCGAACCCAGGGCTGTGGTGCAGCTAGAAGGATTAGGCAAACTGAAAAAATCCACCTCATCGGGACTTGAACCTGTGACCTTCCAGCTTGTAGCACAGTGCCTCAAGCAACTACACTACCACGTGTCCCCACTGAATACATAACTTTCTATATAAAAATTTCAGAATAAGAAAAATGCAGACAAAAACATATTTAGACTAGAGGAGGATAAAAACAGCAATAATAAAATATAATACTAAATCAAAATTTATAAGGAAATGTTTAAATTATCTTTAGTTCTTAATGTGAGGGTACTCATAGTTCTTTTTCTACCATCTGTGGACCAGAACACTTCGCATTCCAACTGGAGTCACCATATAGCCCCAACCTTTCTAATTGGACAGGCCCCATAAATTAAGAACTATGGCTTTAGAGGTACTTGGGATAAATAGTATTAAAGGTCCCCTAACTGTAACATGAAATTGGGAGAGCAAAGAAAGGCACATAAGCTTTATGCAATTACTCACCCATTCATCTTGTCAAGGTAATGCTGAAGTCCATGTCCCTTTGCCCAAGTTGCAATAGCTCTTTTAATCACACCTGACTGCCTGCCAATTTCTTGCATCTTCTCATAAATCTTCTCCCAGACTCGAGGTACAGCAAGGAACCGAGTAGGACGAACCTCCTGAAGAGTTTTCACCAGACTTCCCTAAAGATCACATTATAATATGATAAAATGTGCAACAGATGAGGAGAAAAAAATCACACTGATTTATTTAATGACATTATATCAATTGAAAAGACTAACTAGCATCATGATAAATGACACAGCCTTTATACGATTACATGATATGCAAGGTTTTCGGGCAGAATATTCATATTATGACCTTCCAGGTTATGAAATCATGCACTGTGTTAGAATATCTACACTTCAAAACAACATACTGCCTTCATCTTCAAGGCAGAAGTGACCCTAAAGATAGAGGCAGTGTGTTCCTCTGAAATGTTGGTAACAAACAATGATCACAGTACTATTATGAACTTCGTGTTACAGCATTTAATTATCTTACTGTGACAGCAGGCAACTAATCTAATATTTTATTTTCATAACAATCAATTGTGAACATAAAGTTCAACATATACACAATGAAGGGAAATTTGCACACAAGCTCTCCATGGTGCAATTTCTTGTTAAAAAGTGGAGTGATTGTTGTGAATGTTAAACATGGATAAAACTTGCATCTGTTCACAGCATGTTATGAAGGAGTTCATCCACAGTGTACTGAAGTCATAGCCATTCATAAAGTTGCACCCACAGAGGCCAATCATCTCAAAACAGATGTGCACTGTGTGAGTATTAGTATGGATGCAACTGATCATCATGAAGCACTCTCGAGGACCCTTGGTTGGGATAGTCCTAATTCTTGTGAATTATAACATGAGCTTCTCCATGACTTCCATTCCACAGCTACAATTATGACGTCTTCAGGGGCTGCTGTCTGTAGAGTTCTTGAGCAATCTGTATTCACGCGTGCCACAGATATTACACTTCCTGTCTCACCTAATCCCTGCTCCATTGTTGGAACATGTTAGTGTATGGATGACATCAACCTGGAAAACGTGGCATGTATTCCCACGCAGTAGAACCAACTCAACTATTACAGGTGCTGAGGGTTAAGAGCATGTCACAGTATTGGTTGTCTTGTGTATTCCATGATCATTCAATCACACATGACCCATGTTATGTACTGTTTGCCTTTAGTATACCTAACAATGTGCTTCGTATCATCATGACATATAACACTGCTGAAACGTATGTTACATTTAACAGTGATGTGTATTTCAAGTGCTAAGCAGCTCAGTCATATGTTGTATAACATTTCTGACTTTCTTTAACAAGCAATCTCACTATGGATAGCTTATGTGTGAATTTAATTTCACCCTTTACATTTTGAGAACTGTGTGACTTGTGCACTGCAAGAGTTTTAGAAAGATTAAAAGTAATAACATATGAATATAAATTCAACTGAATTTCTGTGCTTATCACAGCTGTTAATACATTACACAACTCAAACACTGTACCACTGCATAATGACTTGAATCTGAGAGCTAAGGGAATAAAAATAATTCATGCATGGACATTGAAGGACTTCCACTACATTAAAAGCAGCAGGATGAATATTATATTTTTTGCATCAGTTATTTTTATTTCATCTCTTATCCACGAAACACTTACTTTAAGGGCATCTTTGTCAGCGAAGTAGACTGTTGCTGCAGCTGCTATAGAAATGTGAAAGTCCAAAATCTGAAAAATAGAACAGAACATGAAAGATCTGTCAGATGTCCAGAATCCTCGGTCAAGTAACAGAGCATGTAAGATTTTGTTTGTTTGTGTTTGTATTTATTGTAAGTTCAAGAGATCCTAAGATGGATATAGAACATGTCATAAAATAATATAGAGCACAGAATACATACATATTACATAACTAGACAGTACAATGAAAACAATAATAATAAAAATTATCTATTTAGATATTCATCCACAGTATAAAACACATGAGTATTCAAGAAATGCCTTAATACAACCTTAAACTTTTTAAAATTATTAGATGTGTTCTTGGTCTCTATGGGCAATTTACTGAATATTTCATACCTGCATAATAAACTCCTTTTGATAAATAGTTAAATTAGCTTGAGGTAGATACAAATCTTGTCTTTGTCTAGTATCAATAGTATGAGAATCAATGTTTGATGGAAAAAGAACTTTATTTTGCAATACAAATACTAACAACAAAAATATATATTGTGATGCAAATGATGTGTTTCTACACGAAACTCTATTGCCATATCCCAACATCGCTCTGATAGCCATTTAGCCATTTTTTGGAGAAGAAATTAGTAGAACTATGAGATGAGTTTCCCCAAAAGATGATACCATAGCTCATTAAGGAGTGAAAAAAAAGGAATAATATGAGTATATTACCTTTAAAGCTGAAACAGACATATAATATTTCATATTTCTAATTAATTAACAAGCCTTAATTTAATCTTTTTAAAAGTACAGGAAGCCCTTGAAAAATGCTGTCCCACTTAATGATGATTCATTATTACAATTATACTATTTCTCTATCAATGTTCCACACCAGATTGTGTTAACTCAATATTATCTTCCTATTCAGACATTAATAGTGATTTGGATTTACTGGCTCAGAATCCTGAAGAAGACTGTGATGACAAGAACAAGGTTGTGGCCGCCAGAACTCTGACTGTAAAACGCATATCTCTAGCATGCAGTCACACAGAAGAGGGACTATATATTATTGTAATTACAAGTGCATGTATTCATAGCCAAGATCGTGCAAGCATTTACAACTGCAATCATATCATCTATATTGCAATGCATGTTATGGGAGTGTAGAAAGGCTGAGGAACGCTGAAAAATCTATAATGTCGTCTTCAGCTGTTTTATCTCATAAGATATATGTAATTATCATATTTTATATTTATATTTGTATTTGATAATTAAACTTTTAGTATACCTTAATATTGAAATTTTGCGAAATGTATATGTTATGGTTGTGATGTGTAGGTATTTTATGGGTTGTAATTCAATCGATTGTAACTTGAACGATTTCCACTTTTTTGTGGTTTGCTTGTATTTGTTTTATGACTGTTCTGTATGTGACTGAGTTCTATTTTGTGAACTGTTTTTGTGTATGTTTTAATTTAATTGTGACTTGTTCTACATCCCAGGCTTGGCCATAAAGGATTTATTGAATTTAAAAAATAAATGAAATGAAAATGAAATGTAACTACTATGTTAAATGAGGACTTACTGCATTACTTTTAACTAGCATGAAGATCAATGATATTTCAATGGGAAACTGTAACAACAAACTTTGTAAAAATGAATAACCTCAATAACTCAGGAAGTTCTGGAATCAGAGCTACATTAATATTCATATACTAAACTTTTTAGATTAATAGTGTGCGCTTTTCAGTACAGGTGGATATATTAATACCGACTCGAGCATACTTTCTGCTGTGCCATCTTTTTCTCCTATATATAATTACCTGCAACTATTTGTGCACATCCGTAAATGGTTATATAAAACAACAGAAGAGTAAACCTTAATATTTTATAAAATTGTTGTCATCACATACGAATCTTGGATTTTGAATTTAAAACATACTGTTACCTGTGCTGCTACATGACTAAGTGGCAGGAAACTGACAAGGACTTCATTTCCTTTGGAAACTCCCATATATTGTGCAATGGTTTTCGCATCCCATGTAAAGTTGTCATGGCTCAACATGGCAGCCTTTGGGTTACCAACTGTCCCAGACTGTAATTAAAAGAATCATTTCTTATCTTTATGGTCAAAAAAATTTTGTTTGTGACCATATGTCTTCCCTGTTTGTAAGTGACGTTCTACTTCTTATGAAACAACCTAACATATCATTCACAAACCGCACAGGAAAAGGTCGAAGTTTATTTGGTTAATAAAATGTTTTGCACATCCACATATACAGAGTGATCACGAAGTCCCTATGCATGAGACTGTGTCCTCTGTTAATTATTTGTTTTATATTTGTGTGGATTTATTTGGTGTATAAGTTTAGCGAAATAGAAGTCCTGAAACAGCTAGAACATTCATGGCTTTTCAACATTAAAAATGATTCCATGGAAATATACTGTCATGTGTTAGAGATGGATTCTAGATTAGATTTATTGACCACTTACAGGTCTTACTACAAATTATTATAACACTATTACTAATTTCCACACTTTACAAATAACTACAGCACATGCAAAGTCATTTCAGCCTGCTGTCTCTTCACCATTTGTTCCCTGGTAACGCCTTCTAAGAATGGGGATTCTTCAAATGCACCGACCACGTCTTCTCTTCTCAGACTCCCTTACCACTGACAACTCAGCGTCAGAGTCAGAGTTACTTTACGACTGGCAGTTTACCGCCAATGAGTTTACCTTGGCGTCAAGCCCCTTGAGACTCATGACCAAAGATCTTTTTCTTTCCAGCTGAACCCTTGCAGTAATAGTCTGTATGTAACATTCTCTCTGATGAGATGATGGGGTTCGCTCTTATGAATAAGCCTGGCCTTTTGTCAAGCGTATGTATCACACTCATAGCATGTTACTGAAAATTCTTCCTTTTGCACTATATACAACTACATACAACCTCTCATGTGATGTGAGATGAGTCTCTGAAAGCAGAGTCAAATCTGTATGTAAGTCTTGCAGCTATTTACTGAGCTAATAGCGCTGCCTCAAAGTACCATTTGCTGCATTGGCACTTGCATTACTTTGCCCTCCTCTGATAAAGCTTCACCGAGCTCTCTCACGATGTCACGCTGCAGTAGTTACTTTTAACTTGTCAGTGTCAGACAAACTGGGAGCCTGACTGAAAGACCCGTTTCCTGAATTTCCTGCTGTCATAGGTACTGCTGCATGGGGTACTGCACGCTTTTCCTATCTGTCTGTGGTGCCCCTTGTTGCTGATGTTGAGTGTCTTGATGCAATGCAACTGCATAGGACTGTTCTGATGAGGTGAACTTAGAGAATCACGTCTGCCCAGAGAATCCCTTGGGCGCTTGTGCTCTTCTTTCGCATGGCTGAAGCTTTAGTATGACTCTGCACAAGGTTTTCTCTCCTTCTACTAAGGTGCAATTACAACAGCTCGGGATAGATTCTGTATTTGTCTCTACGACACCATAAACATCTAGGGGGTTGCTTGCAGTTGGCCCAGACATGGCTGAAGTTTTGACAGTTGTAGCAATGCATAAGGTCAGTCTGAGCTCTATATGGGTCATGCTAGTCAGCTTGAGTATATCTTGAGATTTTAAGTGTCTTGTTAAGTTAACCAGGAACTGAGGAAGGGTTACAATGTTGGCTTGTGCATGGGGTGTTCTTCAATTGGCCCTAACTGACAACATCTAAACTTGTCTGTTATATCTTGGCTCGGACAGCGTAAAAAACACAGATCATTGTTGTAGTCCAATCGTTTCTCTGGGAAGGTGTTTCTTTTGAGTAACGGCTGCATATACTTACTTATTAAGAATTAGCTGCCTAGCAGTGAATGTTATTTCAGTGTTTGTTTTGAGGTCATTACCCAGTAATGGGTCTACACACTACAATATATTTGTGTGGAATTTCTCAACTCTGCCTAACAGTAGTTGAAAACATAAAACCAACTATCAGGAACTGCTGTAATTACTTCAAACCATCAACATGGAAGAAGACATACAGAAGAACAAGGGGAAAAATTAAAACTGTGCAGAGAACTGAAATGAGCATACAGATAACTTCTGACATGTGTAAGGACTCAATGGCCACTTTGTACACATTCACTCAGAAAGCACTAGATTGTTGCTTACTGTCTGTAATGCAAAAGAAAAAGGATACAATTGACAGTTCTGTGAACCCACATTTAAGAGGACTGGTATAATTTTTATGCACATGGATATGAAGTTCTGCTATGGATTCATTCGACGTACATTTGCATGAAGCCCCGTACAATGCTCATACATACGTACATACATACATACATACATAGCATTCCATAGATCCATGAGTTAGTCAGATGACCTACCGGATGTGGAATTAGTCAAAAATCATACAATACATATATACATGCACAATTCAAGTTCACATAAATAGTAAGAATTTCACAAAAGTAGTAAAATATCCGTCATAAATCCATACATTAACATACACCAGATTTTTTTTCCTGTGTTCCAAACAAGAGAAAACATTACATACACTTTATGTTGTTTGGAAGCATAAATTCCTCAACAGAGTAAAAGGAGTGTGTAATTAAGTATCTCTTTAGTGCTACTTTAAATTGTCCCTGTTTATCTATAAGAGTTGTGATATTTGGTGGTAGATTGTTGAAGATTTTAATGCCAGTATAATATGCACTCTTCTGGAAACAAGAGAGGCTGGCAACTGGTCTGTGAAGCTGACTTTTATTCCTTGTGTTGACATTGTGTATTGTAGAATTGGTTGGAAAAAATAACAAAGTAAACAGGTAAACAATTAGTACAGCTTTATGTAAATTATATACTTCTGTTCATTTGAAGAAACTGTAAGTAAATTCTAATTGTTAAATCTTCTATAACTTTAATGTCCCTTATATTGTAGACCATGCACTGCTAATCAGATTGTAATGTTCCACCTTCCTTAGGATACACCATAGTTTGTTGGACAGTGCAACATATATTCTGAATGAAATTCTGTGGAAGACAATTCCAGTGTGTTTTATGCAGTTTGCTACAGAGCTACAGTTACTTCTATTACTTACTCTGCAAACCTTCAGTTAGATAGCATGAAACTACATTGGTAATACCTACAAAATTAGCAACTTCTCTATATCTGTAAACAACGATTACATATTTTGCCTTGCATATGTATAAATTATGCCAACAACACATCTGTTACCCATAATCATAGATGAAGTAACATAACTTATATCAGTTCCAAAAGTGTGTATTGGCTTATAACAAACATAAGAGTACTGCACTTCTGACAACAGTTTCTAATCCATGTCTAACATGTAGGTCATGCTTTAGTAAACAGCACTCACAGTGAATACAATTGAGCAGCACTCATTGACACCAATTGTTTTCAGTACGTTGTTCAGATGTACGTCTGGCTCTCCACGTCCCAGCTTCATCAGTTCTTCCCACTGCAAAAAAAGAAAATAATAATTTCGTAACAAAAATTATTCTACAGCTATGATTACTGAATTAAGTATCCATACGTTTCAATTGCAATACAGCATGAGTCTTGCTTTTTTGGGCATGTTGCTGCTTTGCATAAAGCAGTGTTCTACAATTGGAATGCTACCATAAGGTTCCAGATACACAGCAAAGTTTTGCAATGGTGTAAAAATTGTTCAAGTACAAAAATGTGTAAAACAGTACTAAATATATTATTATGTAACACTGTTCATGTGTGTAATTTGTGGGAAGGTGGGTGACAATGTACATTCCTACATATCTTACACTGGCACCTGCTTCTTCTAGGTCCTTTTATCTTCATCTTTTCATAAGTACAATTTGTGACTTTTACTGACATCTAATGCGTTTGAAGACAGTTAACATTATTTTGAAACCAAACTACTGACATAACTAATACTGTCACTTACTTTAATTAAAAATACAGAAACCCCATTATTTTGGGAGAGAATATAAAGGGTAAAAAAGGATACCTTTTGTTTTAAGAAATACAGTAAAATCCTCATTTACTGTTTCTCTGAAGGACAAGAGGCACGAACAATAATTGAGGAAATCCTTAATGGAATACTCTTTTATTTATTACATGCTCATTACCCAATATACGATTTTTGGACACATTTTCGAAGGATTAACTAGGCCTGTTTTATATTGTGATTTTGTCCTTTTGTTCAACCCTGGTGGGTTGTGATACCAGTTTCATCTGTTCTGTTTACAACACAGTTTTGACTACAGCTGAAAATGACAAACACAAATGGAAGTACTCAAGGTATCTGTTCAGAGCAGGGAATTTGAACACTGTACTAAGTAAACCCATAAACAGAGCTAATTTAACACTGAGATTATTGACTTCAGATCTTAGAAATGTAACACTAAATGAAGAAATCCTACAATCAAGGAACATTAAATGTGGGTTCCACTGTAGTTTCTTTTTACGAGAGCTGGATACAATAATCATGTTTTTCCCTTCCCCCTTGAATTCAGACAGGCTCCTCTGAAAAATCTCTCCATAAAATGAGGCCATGATGACACTGCACATTTTAGTTGCAGGTCATACAAATTTTACCAAATTCAACCTACAGATGCCTCCTACAACAGTAGTCTTTCCATTGTTAGCTGTTGTAATTTTCATGAAATATTTTATGAATAAGCTTCTTGAAACATGTCCTCTACATTTTTTCAATACTAGATGACATGATAGGATTGTGAATATCAAAAGCAGAGCCCTTTAGTTATATCTATGACTACACTACCTGTGTGTACCTCATCTGACCTCTCATCCATTACACTGCATTGTATGACTGTGCTCATTCACTGACTTGCATTTGGCAGACACCAAACTTGAATTATGAATAACTGTCCTGAGGTATGTCATGGTTTTTCTCAATCCCTGTGATAAATGGCATGATGGTATCTACAACCCTTTCATATCACATTTCTCCTAATTCATCATACACATTCATCCACTGTTATATAAATTCAGCACTGAAATAACATAGAGTACCCAATAAAAAACAAATGCATACTAAGTTTCCAGCTTCTTTGACAATTTAGTTGTATTAAGGAAATATTTTGAAGATTTTAATTATCATGATTTACCACAGTATTTCCAAATGTCATACTTATCCTGAAACGTTTCCTTTTAAATGGCCATGACTTGCACTCCCTAGTAAATATTTCAAATGTGATCCTCAGAATGGATAACTTCTGCCATCAGTAATTTAACTGCAGTGAGACTTTTGGGACATTCTGCATTACATTTGTTTCTTAAATTGATTACTCTTTCAACACAAAATGTCACATTCATTATGGCATTGCATGAGAACTTGTAGTTAAAGCATGCATGCACTTCTGGGCATTCTGTATTGCATTTGCTTCTTACAGTGATAATTCCATGAATATAAAACCACATTTATTATGGTACTGCATGATGGAATGTAGTTTATGTATAAAAGGGCATTTGGGGCATTCTGCATTGCATTTCTTTCTTACACTGATAACTCCTTCAACTTCAGGTTTGTCATGGTACTGCACTATAGCTTTAAGCTCCGGAAGCTTGTCTTTGAAGTCCAGAATTTTATCCAACTGCTTCTTGTCCTCCACTACAATAATATTAGCGTAGCTTCTTACAGCACAGTAATAGCAAGCCTCTGATGAATTTGTTGTATAAATTCCTGCAGCAAAGCCACTGAAATAGATCAAGTATCAAAATTAAAAATGAAATCATAATGGCATTCAGTAAAGTAATCTGAAATGTTCTTTCTTTCCTTCTTGACTTCTAGACTGCAGTAAATGGAGGACATGTAATGGCAAAAACTGTGGTATTAAAATTAGAAGACAGGTTTCACATTTTTGAAGACTCATATCATGGTCTTCCGGCTCCTGACATCATGTACCAGACTACATGGTGTCATAATCCAGATGACCACAATAGGAAAATAACTAGTCTCACAGTTATTGTGAAGTAGTAAAATAAAGATGGTGCACAGACATTTTACATATTTTCTCACATACAACTGGCGTTTACTATACCACTTTGGAAATAAAATCAAACTTGATCAGCAGACCAGCTGGTCAAGCAAAGGCAGCTTCAAGAAAGCTGGCATTCCTCATTCAGGCCCCTTATTGTTTTTTCTGATGACAGGAACTACAGTTTTACTTGGGGATGTGGTCTTCATAAATTATGGAAACTAATCAAAATCATCAAAGCTATTTTGTGTTCTGTGGCTCACATGAAGGACCCTGTTTCCACAGCTTCAACATTCAGTCACAGGGCACCAGCCTAAGGTCAGTGAACCTTTGAGCACTGAATCAGAATGAGATCCAACCAACCATTCAGGTACTAGTGAGGCACACAATAATATATGCATGTATGCATAGTGCATAATGCACAATGCTAGACCTACTGAGACTTGTAGTGGATATCATAAAACTGAATACTTCCGTCATTTCAGAGGTATTCTCAAACACCTCTCTTCACTCTTGTGATATTTTAGGACCCCTTTCAGAATGCCATCAAAAGTTCTTCTGAATTGTTCTATAATTTTTACATCCATGCAACCCCCCCCCCCCACAGACAAAGAGAGAGAACATGCACACAGAAAAGAAAAGGATGAATAAGTAAATGCAGGGGAGAAGGAGATGAGGAGAAGACAATGAAGAAGTCAGTGAAGAAGAATAATATTAATTTGAAACTGCTGTAAAACTGTTCAACTTCTTTCGAATGTACTTATAAAAACCTAAGTCTACAGAAACAAGCAAATATAATAATAATCCTATTACAGTTCTTTCGAAGCAAGTGACTACTCTATTATACTGAAAGGATATATGCCAGAGAACAGATGATGGGTGTCTGGTTAGGATATAAAAAACTATGTTTCACTGAATGTGATATCCATTATGAAAACAGTAATATGTTGAAACATTGTTCCCAACTTTTCAATATCTACAATAGCACTATTTTTTAGGTTTATTGAAGAATCTGTCCTATTAATTAACGAAGTTACAATTATAGATATTGCAACTGAATGTAAAAAAGGGATGTGGCAGACGTTACTTGACATTCTCCAACAGATTTCATTTAAGCAGTAGCAGCTACTGCTCTCCACAGCTATTCAACTGCTCTGAAGATGGAGGCGCTACGTTCCTCCGAAACGTCGGCCAAAACGAAGAATACACGGTGCCTAAACCCAGAAGACAACTTTCTTCATTGTCATCGCTGTGAAAACCTCAAAACTTACATAGATTTCATTTAATTTCTATGCTTTATTTCTCAGCAGAGAACTGTGCCAACTTCCTCTGTAAGACTTTCATCAGCCATAACAAAATTACCAAAAAAATAGCTATTTTCACTGAGGCTCTCTTGCTTTTTCCTTCTCCTCCTCCATACAGAAGTCAGAATAAGTCACGACTACTTTCTTCTAAATCGTTGCCTATCTGCCTTATTACTATCTTTCCATCTCATTTGATTATGTAATACTGATGCAGACAGAATGTTCATAATATAACCAAAAAACTGTCAACATTTCAGAAGGTTGTTATTTGATTAAAATCATCAATTAATAGACAAGTTTAAAATGCTGTTTGCAAGTTGTAGTGTATCTTACCCAGCATACATAGCACCCAAATAAGAAAAGAACCATTCTGGTGAATTGAAGCCCAGGATGCAGACAGAATGATATCGCTTCAGCCCTAGCTTCAGGAATCCTTTTGCACATGTCCTCACAGAAGCTTCATATTCTCTGAAATGAAAAGCTGATATGACCAAACACAGTTTTTATTCTTGACACAATTTTTTTTTTTTTGCTTTTTTCTTCTGTTTGTCAGAACAAATCCACAAAATTAAGATTACATATCTCCTCAACATTGCAATGGATACATCATATGAACCAATTAATCTAATTTAATTAAAGTTTGGGGTTCATACTTATATGTCATTTCCTTCCATTGACCATCTTCACGTTTGGAAACAAGTGCTGGATGATTAGGGTATTCTTGAGCTATCTTGTGCAAAAGTCCAGGTACAGAGATGGGTTCCCTGGTGCCCATACCACTCTCTTCACATCGTATTTTAACACGGCCATTGGCGTTCGATGTAAACAATCCTGTTGCTGGAAGCACTTGGTCAGGTCCTAAAGGAAAGAATATATGACATATATTTCTAATTGTGGTTATTCTCCATAAATATATCTCAATTCATTTCTGTAATTATGTAAGGTCTACTTTATTGCATTTTCAACCAAGGGTCTGAAAAAATCACGAACTGCTCTGTGGTAATTTTACAAGTACATTAATTACTGACTTATGACTGAATTATCAAAAGAGTAAGTATCTGAAACAAAATAATCTTAACTGTTTCAATTCAGATACCATTTCTGCTAAAAAAAAAAACTAAGAGACATATGAAATGGCACCCATGAGTACTCACACCTGTGCTGATGCACTTGGAAATTAAAATGAAACAAACTATAGAAACTATGCATTGAGATGCAAAATATTAGTTATTGACTGTCAAACAGTTACATTTCTCATTCAAAATACAGTACACTCTTGCTAATCTGGATTAATTTGGGGGAAGAGGCCATGCAGATTAACCGTTAATCCATATTAATGAAGCAAAAGATAGCCCTAACGGACAAAAAAAACTTAGAAAACAAATATGTGGAAAATGTAATAACACAGGTAGTGCTGATAAAAATGAATATAAAAAATGTCACTGTAGCAATTTCTTCCTCTGTCAGAAGCTGAAATCCAGGGTCTCCTTCAACCAGCTCTAGCAAATCTTTGATATTTTCTGCGTGATTTCAGTCTCTTCAGCTGCCCTCAACACAGTCTGAAAGTCATCTTACTGTAATCCCGCCTGCTCCTAAATCCCATGTGTGGAGAGAATTTTTCATTTTTCATATTTAGATCAGATTAATTGTAACCGAATTAGGGCGGGTTTACATCCTACAGAAGTTTTGACCTACTGCCTGAAAATGGCCAACATATCACTGGCTATGCCATGCTTTCAGAGCTGTGGTTCTGCAGTTTTGGTGTGCATTCGCTTCCCTGCTTATAACGAGTCCTTCAGTGGAAGTAAAGCGGCGTTCTTCCCTACTCTTCCTTCTGGCAATTCCCTGTATTAAGCACTGTGATCACTGGAGAACAAATATTTTATATTAAGGGGGTGTTGTTAAGGTGAGGTGCATTAATACCAAGTTTGACATTCATTTATTTTAAAAATTAGATACTTAATTTTCTGTTAGTTAATACAATCATAAGAGCCAGGATAGCTCAGTCAGTATGGTGATTAGGCTTAGGGCTGGACGACCGGTAAATCATTTTTCAATTCCCTGCAGAAGCAAGAGATGTCTCTCTCCTCTATAGCGTCCAGACTGGTTCTGTGGCAGATCCAGTCTCCTATCCGATAAATTCTGGAGTGCTGTTTCTCAGGGAATAAAACGGCCAGGGCGCGAAACTGACCATTCACCTCGATCTGGTGCCGAGGTTAAGAATGTGTGAAGCTATACCGCCTCTGCTCCATCCGTCTTCACGGCATCGTGCTAACACAAGCAAAGTCACGACTTCAGAGTTACAGATATAAGGACCAACTTGAAGTGGATCATGGGGAAATAGATAGTGAGGATAACAACTATAACTGACCTGACTCAATATCGCTTATAACGTCATTTAATAATACCATCCCAGAACTTAACACCAGACTTATAAACTGAATGGAGAAACTATGTAAGCTGCGTAAGATTTGAGGTTTTCACGGCGGTGACTATGAAGAAAGCAGTCTTCTGGGATTTGTCACCGTGTATATCTGGTATTAACCGACGTTTCGGAGGAACGTATCGCCTCCATCTTCAGGGTAGAAGCAGAAATACAAGAAATCCGCAGGCGAAGAGACCATGAGAACCGGTACCTTCCGAAGAAACAAATCAAACATCTGAATCCTCGTTAGGGACGATCAACGTATAAAATTAGTATTTTCGTGGATTCAACTTAAGTCAAGAAAGTAACCACAGATATTAACTGAATCTGTGCATATAAATCAACATTCAGGAACTTGACCTAGGGCCTAGTGAGTAGGGCGTCCACGCATGCTTGAAGCGCGGACTACTAAAGATGAGGCCAAGTCAATGACTTTAACTGAATGATCGTCAGATAATTAAGAAGAGAGACAAAGCGTCTAAAATCGTACTTATTATTTAGAATTTAAATAGAAATATTCAAATAAAATGGACAATCATGAACATGGAACATATAACTGGTTAAAACAATCTGGTTAGGCGTACACCAAACAGCATGTCCGCTACAAAACTAGGTTCCCAAGGACAGGCCATGGCAGACAGAGAGAGAGGTCAGTGAACGGTTAAGTCGGTGGTTTACAGTACCTAGACAGACAGGCGACATCTGAACCAATTCACTGCACAGAATCACATATCTGAATGGATTCTCTGTGTTCTCCATCGGGCAGGTTGGGCGTCTCGAGTCATTAGGCTACAAATGAATCGATTCTTTGTCTCGTCACTCAATATCCATCCGAAACCCGCTTCTAAGTTATTATTAGTTTAATTTCTAATGTTTTGCGAACTGCAAACGTCAGTGTAGGGATTCGACTCCAGTGACCACCATCCTCAATTAAATTCATCTCTCACAACCCATTTACTTGAGATCCATTTTAACAACTTTCTTCTGTCTTCAAAGAGGCCGTTTTCCGTGAGGTTAATTTGTTGTTATTACTTCTAAACCAATTATCCAACTTTTGACACCGGTTGTAACGTGATGCAGTGTAACTACAGACGGCGTTTGAATTGGTAATCGGATTTACTGTACTCGTACAGCTCATAAGTACAAGTTAAGGATCACGCTCTCGCCGTTCTATATACTTCACAAATTATTATAGGGCACATTAGGTCTTCTCAGTCTGTCACAGTCTTCACTAGCCGTTGCCTGACATAGACTTCTAACGGAGGACGTTCCCCTTCCTCTGGGTTCCTCAACTGTCTCCGGCCTCAGCTACCAGCTTCTCACAGCAACAGCTCACAACAAGTGAACCCCAGTGATTATCTTACTCCTAACTTGTCCTGCTTATGACATTTCGGCATGGACAGCGTTGAGAACACCGCTCCTCTGTTGCAGTGTAACTGTTACTGAGCAATGACATTGCTTATTCCACTGTTGCGTGCGCGGCCATCGGCACGAACTGCGCACAAAACACCATTCCTCTGTTGTCGTTTACGGGCCGCTGCCTAGTAACTTCCAGCTGTTGTGACCCCACAATTCTTGCGTTAAACGAATATATCACATTGCTCCCTCCTTAAGATTACTCGTCCCAAGTAGCTTACAGGCTTACCGCCATTTCTTCTTTTCCGGGGTGACGCTTGTGACGTCTCTGATCAGCCTCGCCTTCCTTCCCTGTCGTTCGGTTGTCACGTCTTATTTGTCATTAGCAAAACAGTGTCATGGTATACGTGACGGATATGTCCATCTGTTTTAATGGTCTGTGAGTTAGCATCACCGAATTTTTTTAGAACGAGTTTACAAGCACTGGCATCAGCACATGCTATTTCTTGGCATCCGAAGTCATGGTTCCCAAATCAGCATTTTCAGTGACAATACTGAATAATGTTATATTTTAGCGTCCTGTTGCACTGATTTAAGTCCATGATTTATTTCAACCGTCTTCCAGTGCATACACTCATCTATCTCACTCCTCTCTCTCGCACTACATGTTTCGGCACAAAAGTGTCAATAAGCACCTGAAGATGGCACTTTTGTGCCGAAACATGTAGTGCGAGAGAGAGGAGTGAGATAGATGAGTGTATGCACTGGAAGACGGTTGAAATAAATCATGGACAATAATGAAACTACGAAACATTTATCGATATAACAGACTACATCTAAATCAAACAGAATTTTTAGACAGGAATAACGAACATACGCATATGTACTGATGAGTTTGATTTCAGTAGCGGTACTTACCGTTAAGCAAATCCGCATTCTCTGCAGAAATCGTTGTCTGAACATGAGAGTCCCGAACTTCTGGGTCACTGCTTCCAGCAGTAAGAGTTGCTCTTGCTGTCAATTCTGGTCCATTTAACTGATTATTATTGACACTTGAAATACCATTGCTAAGTATGTGATCTGTTATGCCGATGCCATTAGCACCGTTCTGTTTACTAAACTTCATTATGGTACTTGTCTTGGAAAAACTCGTGCTACGCTGTTCATGCTCCACAATCTCGTCTCCCGTTTCATTCATAGCTGCGATTTCCCTCTCTCCCTGCAAGGCTGATTATGAACCTATAAATAAAAAAATATAATATATGTCTTTTACGCCAGAAATGAAACCGTCATTTCGTCACGCGTACCCCCCCACACGTGACTATATATATATAGTCACGTGTTGGGTGCATAACGCGACAAATAACTTTACGCCGTCTTGGATGTAGCGAATTTATTGCATATTCGCTCGTACACTTGTACAATTCACAATTACACCACTACTGCCATCTACAGAATCACAATTATTCTGGCGAATGCTACACTGCAACTGACTGGTTACTCAATATTCAGTAACTCACTCACTGCTGACTCGTAACTGGCTCAATCCTCACTACTGACTAACTACTCACTCACTATTACTGAATAGTGTTCACTGCTCCTTATTTAGCCTCGGCACGGACAACACAGAAAACAGTTACGTGATAAACACCGCTGTTGCCTGACGCCGTGTTTACAGGTGTTGCTAGCAACGCTGTAGGGAGTTGTTTACGGCTGGCTAGTAACCACGGTATTAGTTGTTACGTCACTGCGGGGGGGGTTACCGGGCGTTGCATACTGGTGGAAGGAGGTCGGTATGTGACGTCACTCGAGGAAACGCAGAGTTCACGTGACCCCCACTTCACGTTGCGCCATCCACGTCACAAAATATAGGTTGTGAGACGTTGAGGGTCCCACATTATCTACACCAGGGGTCTCCAAATATTTCGAAACGCGGGCCACATTAGGTAATTCGGCACTTTCAACGGGCCAGATAAAATGAGAAAAATTAATAACTCTAGGTATATGAGTTTTATTGAAAGTACAGAATTTCATAAACTAAATTACTAAATACAAAGTACGTGACAATAAATTATCGTATATTAATGACAACAGACAGTAGCAGC
>NW_019735555.1:71316-90754 GCF_002891405.2 Cryptotermes secundus | reverse complement strand
AGGTTCAAATTTTGAAACGCTAATCACAAGTAGCGACTTTAAATGTTCATCGGATAAATTTGCCCTGTATTTCGACTTGATGTACTTCATCTGGGAAAAAGTTTGTTTACACAGATATGTCGTCCCAAAAATGTAGATAAATTTACAAGCCGGCGGTCGTAGAATGGACTAAAATTCCGGTAGCCTTATCAACATTCCTCGCTATCAGTTCTTGGAACAGTTAGAGGAAAACTGGGCATAAGTTGCCTTTAACACAAAAATGGTAATAAGTACGACACCGGCGGTGGTGATGATCTGTTAGTTACACTGCACCACTGCAAGGAGTCTTGTGCACAAGACGGCTAGTAACGAACTGCTCGCGCTACCTACATTGCCACGAAGTGACTGCCGATCGAGGACGAACAAGTACGAAGAAATACCGCGCAGTATACGGTCCAGAATTAGTAAAATTGTGAACAATATTAACACAATATGGAATATCAATATATTTATTAATTATATATAATTAATGAATTTGAAATCTATGAGCAAGTATTTTTTTTACCAGTACTCATTGGAAAATTAGTTCATATGGCGTATTTCTGCACAATTCTTTCGCGGGCCGTAGTTTGGAGACCCTTGATCTAGACAATCGGCTCAAAGATGGCGGTAAGGTTGCCAGCCTTACGCGTCGGCCGTGCTTTACTCCCAAGAAAAATTATTTAATTAATTCCTGGTACTCATTTCTGTTAGAGGCTGATTGAAACCCAGGGCCATAGTGCGGCTGGAAGGATTAGGTCAATTGAAGAAAATCCAATGACTTGAACCCGCGACCTTCAGGCTTGTAGCATAGCCCCTCAACCAACTATGCTACCGCGTGCCCCGACAAAGAAAATATAAGAAGCTTAAACTTGGCGGCGGTCAAGCTTAGACCGTTCAAGTGAATAATCTGCCACTGTGTCATAAGACAGGCATGATCTGCTTTGCAAAGCCTGGACTGACAGAGGACCTGTATCTATTGTAAAAGGAAGACTTTTCAATATTACTCTATATGCTATATGCTATGTGCCATATGCACACTTGACAAAGGCCTAGCGGTATGTTACGCACGGTCTACAACCGCAAGGATTCAGTTGCAAAAAAGAGAAAGACTGGTCGTGAGCCTCAAAAGGCTTGACAAGAAGGCGAACTGATTGGAGGTAAACGGTCAGTCGTAAAGTAAATCTGACTCTTTAAGTCAGTCAGTGGCACCATTCCCAGAGTCGTGAGAGAGTACAATATGGTCATGAGTCCTGTGAGACCCGGAACGAAGAATCACTCTGCTGGCGAAAGCCAGCAGTAATTTATATGACTGACGGTAGCAAGCCGGCAACGACGTGAGCACGAAAGCGGACGAATCTGCATTGTTTGGAGCCGTTACCAAGCAACGCCTTGTGAAGACATAGAACCCTTAATGTTTGTAGTAATGATATGCAGAGTGTGTAAATTAGTAACAGAGTTGTAATTATTTGTATTTAATAGTTATAAGTGTTCAATAACTCCAATAACCAATCGAAACCCCTCGTCTGGTCACTAACATGTGACAGTATATTTAATGCACCTGGTTATGGCCGTGTGAGGCCGAAACATGCTGTGAACAACTGAATGAATGTAACGTGACAGTAGAGGTCACACAACCGAACATTAACGAAAGCTCCAGAAAAAGACGGAATTTAAATAACAAAATTAATACAGTTTAAGTGTCTGTAAACAAAATTATTGGGAGACTATTTGTGTCCGTGAGGGATAGTGTGTAAGGAATTTTCGATATCATACAACAAGGAATTTACTGATTTATTACAGGTTACTTAGTGTTTAAGAATAACAATATCAAGTTCTAGAGGGGATAAAAACATTCATGCAGACTTTTGTGCTGGAACCATTTGAAAAGCAGCCACTAATAAGACCAAGATGATGGAAGGATAACATTAAGACGTAATTTTTGGGGTAGATTATGGGAGTGGAAGGTGAACATGTTGAACCAGTGAATTCTACTTGCACAAATTTAGTGGTTCATTAGTCTATAACGATGCTGCACTAACTGAATACCACAGAAGTGCGGTTTCTTCGTAGTGTATTTAGTGATGTTATGGCTGAAATTCGAACAGGGTTCCCCTCGAATAGAAGTCGGACGCGTTACCGTTGTGCCATATTATATAGTATATGGTCATACGACCAAATGATAAGGGCTAAGGCTGTCCCTCGCCCATGTCATGAAGACCTATAGGGGACGTGGATGTAAAGCTATAAAAATTAAAGAGCACTAACCAAATGAATGGTCAGCTTTGAACCGAGGGTACCTCTGGATGAGCTGCTTGGCTCATAGCCGTTCTGGACGCGCTGGCAAGAGAAAATTAAAACTTTTGGGGTATCTAACTCCATGGAGAAAAGTCCTGCTTGAGAAGCTGATGGTCGCTCAGCTACTCAAGAAATTTCCCGACCGTTATGGAACCCAAAGGTTCATTACTTTGATCCTACGTCATGCTGAGTGGGTCCCCGTCACCATGGCAAAACGTGTCGTGATGATGAGGATGGCCCACAGACAAGGACGGAAGTTGCAAATATATTTAATAAGCAGTCGTGGATAGCCATGAAGAGGAGAATACAACCGAGCGACGATGGCACATTAATACAAATGTTATGTTTCTGGACATTATCCACCGTCCTACTTTTATTTAAAACACCGCCGTTTTTATTTTAAAACGCAACGTTTCGGAGAGTGGATTCTGTCTCCGGAGATAGGAGGATAGGGACTAGCTGCATCGATTGGGCCCAACTAAGTAGATTTTACCTGAAGACGGAGACAGATTCCAGCCTCCGAAATGGGTTTTTAAATAAAAACAGGGCGATGGATGCTGTGCAAAAAATGTAACAAAAACAGGCGGTTCTCCAAAATGACGGTTGGGCTGGGAACTAAAACTAAAAGAAGGCCGAGCCATAGCTCAAGCGGTTAGCCGCTGGCTTCCCACCGCGGCGGCCCGGGTTCGATCCTGGGTCTAAGTGGGATTTGTGGTGGACAAAGTGGCGCTGGGGCAGGTTTTCTCCGAGTACTTCGGTTTCCCCTGCCAATCTTCATTCCACCAGTTGCTCCACAATCACCCTCACCTATCATCTGGTGCTGGTACAATAGGACAGAAGTTGCCGCAGTACAAGGGACTTAGTTCCACCCCACTAGCAACAAAAAAAAAAACTAAAAGAATGTTAAGAAATATTGCACAGAGTTTTAGAGTTTCCCAACATCACACTCTGTTTATGCAACTCCTGCTATAATAGCACTCTTCTACCGGGGTAGAAAGCAATAAACTTGAAGGAGACTCCTCGGAAATATATCACGTTGTTATCGACACACGCCGTTCTACTTCTTCTCGACAGAAAAAAGAATGTTACGCCGAGTGTAGTATGATAACCGTGCTTGTGAACTTACCAGTGTAGCTACACACGACAAGTTCTAATACTTACACCAAAGGCTGTCAAACTTTTGTGCTTGGACCACAAAGGAACTTGGAAAACGCACAGCATAATGAACAGTGTTCTTATAACAGGGCCTACATGCAGAGTGTAACTGAAAGTTGCAGATTAATTTTCGGCACGAGTTCCACATATCAAAACAAGGAAAAATGTCCATATCAACATATGTCCGGAAACATTTAATTTGTCAGTTATTATAAATGTACTCTTTCAGCTATAAGTGCTCAAAATTTCCTCCATGAGATTTAATGCACGTCTCGACAAGTTTAACAATGGACCGCCGCATCCGCTCAAAGAAGCCGGGACAGTTTCGGATAGTCTGACAGGCATCACAGAATATACTGCATGTACCACTGGCAGTCGGGGTTCGAATGTGGTACGTGCAGTATGGTGTTCCGGCACATTTCAGCCCTGCCGTGCGATATGTTCTCAACAACACCTACCATGAGCATGGCCTCCACACTCCACGCCAGATTTGAATCCTCTGGACTTTTACCTGTGACGACACCTAAAAACCCTTATGTATGCAGCTCCTGTTGACAACGAAGAGGCACTTCACCATCGCATTGTTAAATGCTTGCCAGACCATCTGCAACTGCCCCGGCATATTTGTACGGACGCGACGGAGGCGGCAGTGCATGATGAGCCGAGTTGAGGAATGCCTTGACTGTAATGCAAAGCACTTCGTGCACTTTGAGCACTTATAGCTGGATAAAAAAAAAAACTATCCCTGTAACAGGCCGTGAAAGCACATAGGGTTGTGAGATGTCAAGGCTCCCACATTTTCTAGACAATTGGCTCACAGATGGCGGTAAGGTTGTCAGCCTTACGCGCCGGTCTCTTTTTACCCCCAGGAAGGTTCCTGGTACTCACTTCTGTTAGAGGCTGAGTCGACCCCAGGGCCACAGTGAGGCCGGAAAGATTTGGTAATCGTAAAAAAATCCACCTCATCGGGACTCGAATCCGCGACCTTCCGGCTTGTAGCATAGTGCCTCAACTGCGTTCCCGCGTGCCCTACTGGAAGAATACATTTATAACAGCTCACAAATTAAATGTTTCCGGACACGTGTTGATATGGACATTTTTTCTTGTTTTGGTACGCGGAACCCGTGCCCAGAGATTGTCCGCCGCACGTGTGAGTTACACGCTGTTTAAACAGTGATCACCTTGGTATGTATTTCATATACAAGATTATTCTGAGACGATTCAAAATATGAATATCATTCACATGTAAGAGTTTTCAATCGGAATGCTGAAAAGTACGAATTAAGGCTCTGCAACCCTGGCAAGATGCTTTGGGCACATGTACACAGCTTCAGTAACAGTGACTTACACTAAATTGTGCAAACTTCACTGGATACGAATCACTCTGCGTCTGACAGGTAGCCACTAACACTGCAACACGTCGCTCCACGATCACTACTGCCGCCTTACTATTCGTGTCATTCAAGCGGCATGGTGGCATGACGTACTTCACATGATGGTGGCGTGTTGTCATGTGACGCATCACACGTGACTGATGACGTCACAATGCACTCTCGCGATGACAGCGAGTCGACACCCACATTAACGTCTGCAGAACTTCGGTAAAGTTATCCCCGTGCTTAACTAATTAGATACTACCCCATGAAGGCGTACAGGGTAGTGGATGTATAGACCACGTTTTCTTGAGCTCAGCACTAGATGGAGGTGAGTGTCCAGCTTCACGCCCCGGGGCCGCATTTGGGTTCCTTTCAATTTTATTTGCATTTGTGGTTGTTTAACGGCACGATCAGTATCTAAACTATATAGCGTCGGATGGTAGGAGGAGTGATCAATGATGAATTGGAAAAGATTTGAAGGAAGCGGGCCTAATGGAGGTACATTTCCGGCAATCCCCAGGAAAAATCTCAGTCAGGAGCGCTAGTGTCTTTGCCGAGATTCGAAACTGGAGTACCTCCCGAATACAACTCTTGAACGTTATCCATACACCAGCCTGTTCGCCATTTCATTTGTTTATTACTGATGGTTCAGTAGTTCAGACTAGGCAGATCGAATAATAGGAAAATTAGTGAATAATGAATCCAAATTATGCAGGAGGCAGTGGTCGATAAGTAACTTGAGGTAACATTTCAGCATTTGTCTGGAGACTCAAGAAGCCATGAAGAGCCTGTCTAGATAGCGTCTCCGAACCGAGATCTGAACCTGAGCTCTTCAATACATATGTCGTGAATTAACACCTCGAGGCGTATTCTTGCGACTTCACTTTATTACTCATCGACGTAACTACAATTCAACGTAACACAAAATGTTGAACAAATCGTTTCACAGTCGGTCATTTGTGTTAACAACTCTCACTACAATGTCAAAGAATCCAAGTCCAAGTCACATTGCGACTGACAGTCAGTCAGTCAGTCAGTCAGTCAGTAAGTAAGTCTTGGTGTCGAGCCCTATCTGGTGCTCAGGACCAGATATTTATTACTGTTTTACTTTTACGGTCTTGTTTTTGTGGGGCGCCCTCTCTGACGAGAGGACGGGTCTGCCTCTTGTATATGCTGCTGGCCCTTGCCAGTGAAATCTTTCTAGGGTCTGAGTCCCTTGGGACTCGCCACCATATTTCACTGTCTCAGATTTGAGACTTCCCTTTTCGTCGCCTCCTACGACTCGCAGGGTCAGGGTGGAGGTATTCAACTCCGCCTCCACATGGGAGAAAAACATGATCATTGCTGTTATACGAATATGAAACAGAACAAGAAGTTCTGGGACGAACTAATCGCCCACTCTCCTTTCACTACACACTGTAAATCTCATCTGACATGGAACGCATTGAAGAACCGCGTTCAACAGTTCTTCTACTGTTGCGTGTGTACTCCTTGCCGTGGAAAGGTGTTTACCTAACCGTTGTCAAGCAACGACCACCTCTTCTGGCTCTACTATTCCGGCTTTGTTGGAGTGGGGGCACAGAGAGCAAGATGATTTAAAGCCTACTCTTATTTTTTAACTACATGAAGTCGGCCGAAAAATATATATATCACATTTTCTGGGAGTACAAGATGTCAGATGAGACAACGGTGGTACCGAACCAGCAAGCGAATGTACATTTTCCTATGGACAGCAGAATGAGGATCGTGATTTCAGTACAGCGTCTTTCGTACATAAGATGATCATATTAGCAGTTGAGAGGGTAAAGTAAAGTAAAGTAAAGGTATCCTTGTAACAGGCCGTGGAGGCCCATAGGATTGTGAGATGTTGAGGTTCCCACATTTTCTAGATAATCGGCTCCTACATGGCGATAAGGTTGTCAGATTTATGCGCCGGCCGCCCTTTACCCCCAAGAATATTCCCGGTATTCATTTCTGTTAGAGGCTGAGTCGACTCCAGGGCCATACCGCGGCTGGAAGAATTAGGTAAATTGAAAAAATCCACCTCATCGGGATTCGATTCCGCGATCTTCCGGCTTGTAGCACAGTGCCTCAACCAACTACGCTACCGCGTGCCGCTGCAGTTGAGGGTTAGTGATAGGATGTCAAACATAATACTAAAAGGTCGCTGGTGTGATATCATCGTTCTGAATATTCATCCCCAACAGAGGGTAAAATTGATGCTATGAAGGACAGCTTCTACGAAGCTACGATGAATTCCCTAAATACCTTATGCTAATTTTGTTACGAGATTTCAATCCCAAAGAATGTAGGGAAGACATTTTCAAACCAACCATTGGGAATGACAGTTTACACGAAATTACTAACGATAATCGAGTTAGTATTGTCACGTGAAGGAGTGCGACTATAGAGGGGGTTTGGAATGGTGATTCGATTTATTCACCACTTATAAACACAATTCATTACTACACTTTGCAGGTCACTGTCACACACAGGCTAGTGTCCTCAGTCTATTACAGTCTCCACTAGCCGTTGCCTGGTAACGGCTTTCAATGGCGAACCTTCCCCTTACTCTGTGTTCCCGAAATATCCCCGCGCTTCAGCTACCAGCTTCTCACAGCAACGGCTCTCGAGGACTGAACTGCAGTTCTCTAACTCCCAGGCTAGCGACCATCACACACCTACCTCCTAGTCTTCTCTTGACAGACTGACTAAATCCTAAACTTGTCCCTTTTATATCCCATTGGCACAGACTGCGTAGAAAACATCGTTCATTGTTGTAGTTTAATTGCTGATTGTTAAGAATCTGCTGTCTAGAAACGGACATTATTTCGCTGTTTGTTACGCGGTCGTTGCCTAGTAACGAGTCTACACGCTACAGTAAACTCTGTCACATCCAAAAATCTGATGGTCGAAAGTACGATGTTCCCACATTGTAAAATTCGTAAATTTACTTGGACATCTGGTGGAAAGAATCGCAGTCAAATTGGCTATATTTGATAGATCATTTTACAGACGGTGGGATTCCTTAGATGAGTGATCATCCAGTCGCAAGGCCTATACCTAAACACAGGACAACACAGAATAAACACATAACACACACCAAACACCAATGCCTTGCACGGGATTCGAACCACTGATCCCGGCTTCCGAGCGATCGAAGACAGTACGTGCCTCAGACCGCTCGGCTACCTTGAGCGGCTAATGATTACATCACTGTCACTAATTTACGCACTCTGCAAGTAACTATAGCACCCACAAAGTCTTTTCAGTCTGCTATGTCTTCACTAGTCGTTCCTGGGTAGCGGCTTCTAAGAGTGGATATTTCTCTGCTTCCAAGCTCACGGCTAACGACTGATCGATTGGTGCAATCCAGTGTAGTCGATTGCTGCTACTGCCTGTCAGTAAAACTGCCAATTTCAAGGTCCCCAGTACATGGCATTCTTTTGTTGTTTATTCTACAGCGCAATCAGATCTAGACAGTACAGCATCGGATGGCACTATGAGGAATTCGAGGTACTATTACGGAATTTGCCTGAAAGGACAGAGGAAAACCAAGAAAAATATCAAGTCAAGGCAGCCGGTTTTCTGACCGAGATTTGACCGAGTAAGAGCCGGTATAGCGACTGTCTACAGGCTGGATAAGGGGTTGGAGTTAGAGCCCCGATGAGGGCAATAATTTTCACTTCTCCGTGTTGTCCAGACCGGCTCTGGGGTCCACCCAACTTCCTATCTAATGGATGCCGGGGGTTCTTCCACCGGAGGCAAAGCGGCACTCAACTCCAGCTGGTGCCGAAGTCAAGAAAATATGGAGCTATACATCCACTTCCTCATACGTCTTCATGGCATAGTGCTTAGTTAGTTAAGCACAGGGACAACTTTACCCTTCTTATCCTTTACCCCACGAGTGTAGCGTTACCGCTACACCATGCAGCTCGCTAGTACACGTCCTGTCCGAACAATCAGTTGTGTTGAAGTAAAGAGTATACAACTCCCTAAAGGAATCCACTGGCCAAAACGAAGCTAAATTTAGCACATCTACAGCTGGATGTTCGAGCACTGCTATACAAAGTAGCCAGTAGTAAGAAAAGCATCCTAGTTGAGAGACCTCTATAGTTTAGGGCGAGTATGTTCACTTCAGCTTTCCTTTCCTATCTCTCTTCTTTCTTTTTTTTTTGTTGCTAGTGGGGTGGGACTAAGTCCCTTGTGCTGCGGCCACTTCTGGCCTATTGTACCAGCCCCAGATGATAGGTGAGGGTGATTGTGGAGCAACTGGTGGAATGAAGATTGGCAGGGGAAACCGAAGTACTCAGAGAAAACCTGCCCCAGCGCCACTTTGTCCACCACAAATCCCACTTGACCAGACCCGGGATCGAACCCGGGCCGCCGCGGTGGGAAAGCAGCGACTAACCGCTTGAGCTATGGCGCGGCCCTATTCTGATATTAAATACTGGTTAGTTTTCATCGCCCCATCGTCATGAGACTTAAGTGCTTAAGCAACGAGCTATGACATTTAACTATGTTCACCCAGCTCAGATTAAAAAAGAAAACTCTTTGGTTCTAGTCCGCAAGCGAACAATAGCGACCGAGCGACCGCCGCTTGTCGGTGAAAGTATAGTGGTCAGAGATCCTGGCTACAGATCCAGAGGTCCGGGTTCAATTCCCGGCGATACCAGATTTTCTGAGAAGCAGTGGGTCTGGAACGGGGTTCCCTCAGCCTCGTGAGGATAATTGAGGAGCTATTTCAAGGAAATAGAGGCTCTGGTCTAGAAAACCGAAATTAACGGCCGTGGGGATTCGTTGCGCTGACCAGGCGACACCCTCTATCCGCTAAAGTTGGCATCCAGCTCAGATACGAATCTTGCAACGAGCCACACTTATGAATACAAGAATATTCGAACCAGAGTCTCTGGAATACAACCTAGAACAGTAAGGTGTAAGTAATGTACGTCATACAGACTGAATGTTCGATATGCAACGTAATCAACAATTTTGTACTGAGTAACACTACAGACATGTTAAAAGTTTAAGACAGTCTTTCCTATAAGAATTTTACAGTTTACTTGGAAAGAAATATTAATAAATCCATATACGAGTACATTCCCAGCGCGATAAGAGAATGGTTGTAGGCAATTCCTAAGTTTTGGTTTCCCCAATTACACTCCGTAAGGATTTCGTTTTAGCAGTCTGTATCTGTCCAAGAACAATCATTTAAGTTGTTACTCAAGACCTTTGAAAGTATGAATGCTTCTCTAATGCGCTATTTGCATGAAGTAGATAAAATAAACACATGATGGGTGGTGGGGGGGGGAGTTGCGTCTGTCCATCAGCATATTTCATCTACGAAAAGTGTGAACGGTTAGAATGAAATTTGATTCTGGAAATCTATACCAAAGGCGAATTTAATTTTCTCTTCTATGTCGATGCAATGAGCTGGGCACAGCGGCCGTAAGGTCTGAGGCAAGAACTGTCTTCTCTCGCTCGAACACTGGGATCGTGGGTTCGAATCCCATTTGAGGCATGGATGTCTGTGTGCGTTTTTTTCTGTGATTATGCTGTCCTGTGTGCAGGTGGTGGCCTTGCGACGGTCTGATCCCCTGGTGTAAGGAGTCCTTGTCACTGTACAAGATGAAGACGCTGAAAAGGTGACAGAGGTCCAACAGAGGGCTGTAGAGCCAAATGTCGATGCATTGTAACCATTACTTTACGAGCTCAGTACGAAATTCTTGTGTGGTGAATGTTTAACGAAATACAAGCTAAATAATAAACCGGTTCGTTTATAATGGGTTTCATCAAAATGCGGCAGTTAATGCTCATTTCTACCACAATATGGACAACACGAAATAAACGAACTAAATACATTTACACCTGTTAAAAAGGAATATCTATGACATACATGAATTCATATCGGCTAAAAATGCATTTGGAAAACATACTTTTCCATCAGTACAAGTTTCTCTTGTTAGCAGAAGCCGAATATCAACTTTTCGAAATGGATGTGTTCATGTTTCATATTCTGGTAGCTCTCTGCACCGACCAAATTGTACTTGCAGGTTTTTCATGGTTTCCAGAGCCCATCCAAGCAAATGTTACAGTAGTATGGCAAAATCTTACACCAGCAATTCTTGCTGCTTGCTTCACCATTCCGAGTCAACCTACCATCAAGCGCCACGGAAATTTACACGAGTGTTATAGTGTAATTATGTAAACAAAGACAAGAAATACTGGAAAGAACTCGAGGAACACCTGCTCAAATTGTGGTAAGCATATTAAGCTTTAAGCAATGAAACGAAAGAAAAAAACTTGAGCTCTTTTTCTCTGTTGCGTCAGTTGGAATCTTGAGAACGGCTACAGTGAAAACAGCACAGGCCTATAATCCGATGATACACTACATCGAAAATTATGAGAACCCTATCTTATTGCTCAAAGTCGAGTGGCCATCATCCCATATAATCGATGGTAAGCAATTATGAAGTGGCGGTGAACACTGGTGGCATGTTGTTCACACAGTGTTAGCAAATGTCAGGGTAATATTAGGTATTAGTGAGGACACATATACAAAGGCCCTGTGAGTACACCATAAATTCATATTTCTTTATAAAACATGAAAGCTGGGCTAAAAACAGATGGCACTTTTGAAGCGGTAGTTATAGTCAGGATGTAGATACTTATGCAAATGTACGTATAATCCCTCATTTACATGGAGCTCAAATCGATATCATCATTCTTCACAAACAAATAATTCGCCACAAAAACAATTCTGCATTTCTAGCCTACTTTACTTATTTAGAATAAAATTAAAGAAGGCTTATGAAATCACGTTACTGGCTGAGTCTCTCTGTATCCCCCCGTAAAGTTGCTAGGCTTCGGCTCGGTAAACAGTCTCCCTAGGCAACAACAGAAGAACTGTTGGTCGTGGTGTTTTCTGTGCGACCCGTAAAGTAAAAAAAAAAGTAAAGCTATCCCTGTAACAGGCCGTGGAGGCTCATAGGGTTGTGAGATGTTGGGGTCCCCACATTTTCTAGACAATCGGCTCAGAGATGGCGGTGCGGTTGTCAGCCTTAGGCGCCGGCCGCCCTGCTCCCTGCTCTTCTCAAAGAAGGGACTCAATTTCCAAACACATAAACGGTCTTGGAACAAAATTAGTTCATAGATTCCATCTTGGCCCGAGAACAAGGATGATTGTGCTGGCGAGGCCCAGGAGGAATGTACTGGATGGAGTGGAAAAGTGTCACAACTCAGAGGGGTGAGACAGAAAAATATGGTTCTGGGTTCTGCGTGGACTTGGAAACAAGAATAACTGTACTTGTGAATGCCATTAGCAATTTACCCGAAACTCAAAATGGAATAGTTCTTCACAGAACTTCTCGTATGTAGTTTACTCTACAAAGCTGACAGCATCTCAGGCCACAACAGAATCGAATTACGGGATGGTAGTGAATGGTGAATTCGAAAGGATGCAGAAGGAAGCAAGCGGTCGGGATCTAAGTCTTGGCTTCAGTTTCTCCAGCTGCCCTCAACACCGTCTGAAAGTCCTCCTGCCCCTAAATTCCACGTGTCTTTTAGAGTATGTACGCAGTTGTGGGCAAGATTTTTTTCGTTTTTCATATTTCAATCCGGATTAAATGTAACCGGATTAGCGAGGGTTTACTGTATAAGGAAAGTAATTAATGCATAATGTACTCGTACGAGTATTTAAAATAGAGTTGAATTTGTAATAAATGGGCAATTCCATGTCAAATCGGACAGGAAAAACCGGTTATTATTTTTTTAACGTTTCATTTACTTGACTGGGCACCTGGAGGAAACAACCTTTACGAATGTAAGATTTGAGGCTTTCACGGCGGTGGTAAAAGCTTTTACCGTTCTCACGGTCTTGTCGCTTGCAGATTTCTTATACTTTTTCTTCTACCCTGAAGATGGAGGCGATACGTTCCTCCGAAACGTCGGTTAACACCACATATACACGGTGCCAAATCCCAGAAGACTGCTTTCTTCAACCTTTACGAAGTTTGAGCCCCCCTTGGCCTAATATTTTCTACGATATTCAGCGCCAAATTTATCATTTCTTTTAATAAATCGCTCATTTCGATGGTGGTATTTCTGGAACCCCTTCTGGTAGAAAGCTGAACAAGGACTGGATTTAGAGCTGATTTCACCCCTTTATAACGGTTGCACACGTCTTTGGCTCGTGTCATATCCCTATTTCAGCTTCTAAAATGTCTGCCAGGGGCAACGGTGAAGTTAATCACGAAATTTTATGAATCGTATGAATAAGCTGAACTATGCCTAGGAAGAAAGGTTTTGTGACAGGCATAAATAATGGAAACAAGTAGCACGTGCAAAAGAAACTAGTGATGTTCAATCCTATGGATCTATATCAAAATTTCAAAGACAAATATCTTTGTATTTAACTACGCTTCTCTAAATTTGCAGATTTCAGACCACAACGTTCTGGTTTAGCGAGTTCTGCTGGTAAACATTCTGTCTGTGTGTGTGTTGACACTTCAGAATATTAGTCTCGTGGCTGATGGCGTGAATATTGCAGTGTTAACTACGAATCAGAATCTACCGACACAGGTCTACAGTGACTGTGTTGCAAAAATCGTGTGTAATGCCACACAACCGTCTTGTTGTTTTCATCTGTGTGCTTTGGACCCTGGGGCGTCGGAACTATGAAACCAATTGACATTGAAGAGGCCGAGGTGGATAACGAACAGTACGCACAGTGGGGAGCTGTTGATAAAAATGCTTTGGAAAACATTAACAAAACAGACGAATTTATAGACATATTTTCTAGAAAATTTTGCAATGAAAAAAAATATATTTTATAGCCATGCAGCAGAATTTCATTAAAAATGGAATTAATGGAAATTTAAGACTAGGAGAGCTATTTATAACAGGTTTCTTAAGAAAATTTTGCGTTCCTTGTCTAAGTTGTCCATAGAATCCGTTGGAACAACAGTGGACAATACATCGTTTTGTCATTTACACATAAACAACGGCATAAAACTTTTTAATCTCTTTCAAAATAAATGCAACAAAGTATTTAATCATGAAAACGCATTAAATGTGTATTAAATAAAATAATATTAATTGACAACAATTTTGCAGTGTTTTCTTCATGGATTCAACACTCACTAAATATAACTTTATATATAACTATATAAATATAACTAGTATTATTATGTCATTCGCATTGCAGAGGAACACATAAGGAAGTGTTTGTGAATCCGAGAGTTTTCCTTGCGCCGAAAAGGTGCTGCAAGTGATAAGGCTGCCCACGCAACCCGATAAACCAACACGTGCTTCTCTGCTAGGCTCGTGCCAGCAGGACTTGTTCTTGCTTCGCTACACAGGAGGCGTTTGGGATTTAATCCGTTTCGACACTTATTACGTAAGTAGTTACTATAGGATTCTGACGATGGTGTATAACACACTGATATGTTGGGATTTTGGACTTTATCCATCGTCCTGGTTTTTAAGATAACAAATAAAAACACGACGTTTCGGAAACTCAATCACTGGACCAGTGATTGAGGCTAGCTCTTTCTAAGGGACCCAACTAAATAGGTGTTTTCCTTCACCTGAGGACGGAAACAGATCCAGTTTCCGAAACGTCGTGTTTTTATTTGTTATCTTAAAAACCAGGACGATGGATAAAGTCCAAAATCCCAACATATCAGTGACTTATTACGTAGCTTGGAAACAAGGTATACTCTCATATTTTAGTCATTGTGTGCAGTGGGGGAAAAGGAGATGAAATTCAGAAAAAAAAATCATGTCTCCAATTGTATGTGAAATAATAACATGCAACACCCACCATTATAAAGGGCGCAAAATCAGCTTTAAACCGAGGTATCGTTGGTCTTTTCATCAGAAGGGGTTTCAGAAAGATTTCTATCGAAAATCTACGATATTGAGATAAATTTTGCGCTGAATATTGTGACATATGGCCGTTCCAATAATAAAGGAGGAAACGAATATAGGCAATAATAGAAGAACTGCCTTTTCTATGCGACGGTCGGTAAACACCCCCACTTAAGAACGTGTCAACAATATTGGGGAAACTGTGTATTCTATGCGGTCTGCGTCAAGCAAATGCAATGAAGAATTGGACGTCTATTGCCAGGCAATGAAGCTGTAAACACGCATTCTTAATAAAATACGGTGCTTTCTGTGGGGTCCGTGCAGAAAAGTTATCTTGAACACAATCGGCGTCCCTCCACCGTGACCCTCCGAGTCGTATGAGGCGACGAAAAGGGAAGTCTCAAATCTGAGACAGTAAAACATAGTCGCGAATCCTAAGGGACTCGGACCCGAGAAAGACTACGCTGGCAAGGACCAGAAGCATATACAAAAGACAGACCCGTCCTCTCGTCAGAGAGGGCGCCCCACAAAAACAAGACCGAAACTGTCAAAAAGTAATAACTGGGGCTCGACACCAAGACTTACTGACTGAATGACCGTCTGTTGCAATATGACTTTGACTACGAGTCAGTCCTCGGTAGGAGATAGCCATGAGAAGTTCGTAGTAGAAGATGATCAGAAGTCGGCCTGTGAAGACTTTGACGTGTGATTTGAAGACTTCATGTGTGCTGTAATGCAGCGATATCTGGAGTGTAACATCATAGTTCCTGTGTTAAAATCCGTTGCCAGAGAACGGATAGGGAAAACTTTGCAGAGCAATATCCATTGTTTAGATCTGTTACCTATCAACGACTAGTGTAAGCAAATATAGGATACTTTATGTGCTATAATTACAGTAATCTTGTAAGTGTTGCAATTAATTGTAGTTATGACCTGTAGGTGGTTAATAAATCCAATTACCAATCCGAACCCCGTCTTTAGACACTGATACACGTGACAATATCATAAAAAATATTAGACCTCAGGGGCTCAAATTTAACAAAGATTATTTCCTCCAGATGCCCAACAAGTATACTAAAACGCAAACAAATTTGAGAAGGCACCAGTACATAAGTTTTCCCGCTTTGACACGAAACCACCCAAACGATCAGAAAGACATATGAGCTGTACAAAATCACAAAGAACATACTTATGAATTCTTCTTTAAGTTCTTCTTCCTGGGTAACTTTCTGCTCGTGATTCAGACGTTTGGTTATACTTGCAGGCACTGCAACAGAGGCGTTACGTAACTGCAGTCAGATTGGGAATGCGCGAGTAGACAACATTTAGGAATTGGCATGCAGGACATTCTGCACTAATACAGATTCTGAGCAGGTGGTACCACAAGCAGTTTTCCTGTGCATATTATTTCCTAATTTTCCACCAATCGAACCTGCGATACCGTTCAGAACAGGAGTAAAGTAAAGTAAAGTAAAGTAAAGTAAAGCTATTCCTGTAACAGGCCGTGGAGGCCCATAGGGTTGTGAGACGTTGAGGGTCCCACATTATCTAGACAATCGGCTCAAAGATGGCGGTAAGGTTCAGAACAGGAGCGGGATTATTTACTGAAGAGTGCAAATTATGGAGCTCCTCATTATGCAGTTTTCTCCACTCTCCTCTTCTTCTTATTTGGATCAATGTAATCTGCATACTTTCTCAGCCATCTCCCTCAGAGCTAAAGACCAAGTTTCACACCCACACGAAATAAATCGATTCTTATTACTAAGAGTATATTGCAGAAATATGAAAAACACTTCGAGACGCTGAGGTGCTCCCGTAATCACGTGAAGGGTAGAGCTAAGCTCAGTCACTGGACAATGGAAATAAAAAGAAACAATATATAAACCACTTATATCGTGTTTTACCACTGAGAGATAACAATAAAATATGCAATTAAAATTATGACATGTTTTGGAAAACAAATTTTTAAATATTATTTCATTATTATCTCGCAGTGACAAAGCCTGTTATGGGTGGCTTCTGTAGTCTGATTCCATAAGACTCTTATTGTTTGATTGTTGATATTAACTCTTTATATCGGACCCAAGTAAATATTACCTGAGGATGGGGTCAGATCTGATTCCCGAAACGTTGTGGTTCTATTTTTAGACTACTTTCCATATTTAAAAAGGGGGACTTACGAGCTCTCCTTGCTGTCTGTGTGTCCATGTGTCCCCNTTACGACTGGCAGTTTACCGCCAATCAGTTCGTCTTGGCGTCAGGCCCCTTGAGATCCACGACCAGAGATTTTTTTCCAACTGAAATCTTGCGGTAATAGTCGTTATGTAACATCCTCTCTGACGAGAAGATGGGTTTGTCTCTTATGAATACGCTTGACCTTTCGTCAAGTGTATACTAACTTACAACTAAGTCCAAGTCGCATTGCGACTGACGGCCGGTCAGTCTGTCTGTCTTCTTATATGAAAGTTACTGTCCTGTCCATTTGGAGCGCCCTCTCTGACGAGAGGTCGGGTCTGTCATTTGTCAGCCATAGCTTGTATTAGTAAGTCCACTGTCAGTATTTACATATATTTACAAATTTAATCTCACTTTCTAATTCTGTGTACAATATATACAAGGCCTCTGTCAGTCCAGGCTCAGTACAGCAGATTTTGCCCTATTTCTGGCAGTATTCGCTACCACAGTAGTCTAATCACTTGAACGGTGGTATGCCTGACCGCCGCCAGGTTTAAGCATCTTATACTTTCTGTGTCGGGCTTCTCCTTGTCCAATATTGCGAACGTTTTCGTTATCATGATTTTGTATGACTTCCGCTTGTTGCCTGCATAATTTTCTTATATAATCATATACGTACGGAATAAGGATACATCATTGTTCCTGCACTCATAAGAGCCAGTAATGGAAGGCGTATCTCAAAGGAAAGAATATCAACACGATGGGCCACTACCAGCAGCGGAGGAGAACTTTTTCCCGCACATTGTTTAACGGTGCTTTCAGGGTCGAGACGAAACAGCGTCGGATTATAGGATGGTAGATGAATGGCAAATTTGAAAAACTATTTACAAGAAATTGCCTGCTCGAGGTATTATCCTGGCATTTGCCTGGAGGGACTGCGAAAACCACGAAGAGCCTCTGTCAGGATAGCCTTGTTCTGACTCAGATTCGATTCGAGAACCTCTCGAATACAAGTTTAGAATTTCACCTCTAGAAGAGACTGTTCAATAACTGAAGAGTCCTGATTTCTGTCTACAGGAAAAAGTCTTCTTCCTTTATTCTTTGCACAACGTAAGAATATATTTCTATATGGTGAATGTTCTATGAAATATAATGATAATTATTCTTGAGTATAACCGATATGAACAGTTTAGTAGAAATAATTTGTATCTTCAACTTAACGGACTATTGGCCTTTCTTAGCTTTATTTTTGCCATTGGAGAATATGTGTAAGTACTAGGGGCCCCGCTTACTCGCAATCTAATCACAACGCCGCTAAAATCTAATAGGCCAGCGGGGACGGGGAATATAAAACACAAAATTCAGGTTTCAAGAAGCTCTTTTAAATATACATTTTTCATGAAAATGATGATTGATGACTGACAGTCTATTTGGCAAACACATCTATCGCAGAATTAGTATACCTGCAATCAGGAGTGCATTGTTCTGCCGGCGCGCTGAGTTACTGTAATCTCACGGAGCAACTTTATGATTGTGTTTTATAAAGATGCAGTATGGTAGGTGAAGTGATAAAAGTGTTAGGATACATAAGTAACATAAACACGCCAAGCATGAGACTAAATAAATACCGCTTCACATCATCTCAGAATATCAGGGAACAAAGGCGTGTGATGCACATCTGTACGTAAAGAAAATAGCGTATTACTGACAGGACTGCCAAGCTGTAAAAGTACTTATACATTATGAATGACCAATTTTCTGTCCTACCTTAACCTCATGCCCTCAAATGCAACTATTTATTGCACGTTGGCTTATATGTTGGTACTAATATAGCGCACTGAAATATCACTAATTGGCATCTCACTAATTTGGGCTCCTTTTTTATATACGAGGTTTGGAACTTTAATAGTGGCAACTATTTATTTACAGCTGATACAAAATAGATGCATGTTTCGAAGTTTTACTGTCCTTCACTGTAGTCACCAGCATTGTGTACAACCCGTTGCCAGCGATGTGGAAGTCGTAGGATACCTTTAGCAGCGCCTGTTGTGTTGATAGTTCGAATGGAGCGGTCTACTGCCTGAAGAATCTCTGGAACAGTTCTGAAGCGAATGCCACGAAGTGGTTCCTTCATCTTAGGATTCAAGTGGAAGTCACAAGGGCTTAAGTCCGGGGAGTATGGTGGATGGTACAGCACTTCCCAGCCCCATCGAGCGAACAAATCAGCCACAGCTTGCGTTGCATGCGGCCGAGCATTGTCCTGCAAAACGATGAGTGGGTCCTGCAGAAAGTGTCGCCGCTTCTTTCTCAAAGCTGGTCGCAGGTTGTGTTCCAAAAATGAACAGTAATACTGCGCACTGACGGTCTGCTGTTGGGGAACGGTATGCGTTAGGATAACATCACAGCCGTACACGAGAATCACCATAACTTTCACATTGCTGGGGTTCTGACGAACTTTTGATTTTCGTGGTGACCCGTAATGACGCCATTCGTTCGATTGGCGTTTCATTTGTGGCTCGTACGATTTGGCCCACGTCTCATCCAGC
>NW_019735555.1:48383-71134 GCF_002891405.2 Cryptotermes secundus | reverse complement strand
GTCGTGCTGTACGGCCCCTGGCACATTCAATCTTTATCCAACTCCGTTGTCCCTGTTTCGAAAACATCGTGACAACACTACATTAGACCGCCAGCTAACACGAGGCTCTGTTCTTCTCATCACTGCGCATGCGCGTGATGTGTGAAGGTAGAGCCCATTTGCTCTGAGGTAAGGTAGGTATGTAACTAACGTGTGGTATAAGCGACATTATTTGGTTCCGTTGCATGGCGTCTCTACAACAGTGTTGCCACTATTAAAGTCCCAACCCTCGTATATATTTTAATTACGCAGAAAAGAGATATTATAATAATCGAGAATCTATTGATTGCAGTTCCCTCACTCCCTGGCGATTCAGATAATATTAAATACAACTAAAGAATCTAATTTGTACACACAAAAAATATAAATTTCCCATTTTTAAATTCAAATTTTTTTTCTGAATATAAACATTTTTATCAAAATTTCTCTTCCTTATCGTCATACAGAACTTGTATCCTAATATCATGTAAGCTACTGCTGGACTGTGAGAAAAAAATTGATCATTTTTATGAAATGCAACTTGAAAATATTTAAAAATAGAATTATGTTATATAATTACAATTTCCCGCTAACTTAAACATGCTCTTCCTCCTCTTAGTCCGAATTAGTGAGGCTTTCTTTCTTTCTTTCTTTCTTTCTTTCTNTTCCCTCTCTCTCTCTCTCTCTCTCTCTATATATATATATATATGGTTCGCCAGCCCTTTGAACCTTTGTCGCTTTTTCAGTTTCTTAATCCTATACACAGTCGGTAGGACACTTTGGACGGGGGATCAGCCCGTAGCAAGGCCGCTACCTACAACCAGAACAACACAAACACAGAATAAACGCACACACAGACATCCATGCCTCGAGTGGGATTGGAACCCACGATCCCAGTGTTCGAGCGGGCGAGGACGGTTCATGCCTTGGACCGGCGGTCACTGTGATCGGCTAGCGAGGTTTTACTCTATATACACGTAATATACGCCTAATACATAGCTCGTGTATAAAATACTGATGTGATTAAAACAAATACTTCGTCTGCAACAAATCCTAATTAGCTGATACGCTAGTTTAGATTAGGTTCAGTGGGTTGGGTCATTACATTAGTTGCAGCTTCCTATTCATCTCCATGCTGAAGGAAGGAGCAGCGTCCCTCGAAACGTTAGCAAACATTTGTCATTTCGATAGAGTGCCATTTCCTAAAGATTACAAATACAAGGAATATGCACCACTGACAAAGTCCATAGCCGCATATGGGATTAGGGCGATTTCATTTATTGCGCCTTATGGTATGTTCGTGTTGGAGCCAGTAACACAAAAATAACAAATTTTGCGAGAAGTTTGCAGTAGATGGCTTCACGCGGGTGCTTACATAGTACTCGGCTGACATAAATTATTATAGTATTATAACTCTGACAATGGGCATTAAAAGGTTCATATTTTCACTCGTCTGCCATTTAAATATCACAGCAAATTAGACTTGCAAACAATATTAGTATTCCCCGTACAACAGAAGCGCTCTACGTTGAGTTTCATCGGAATCTGTCAAAGGCATCGAAATATATGCGTATATGTTAATTTAACAACTTTAATTAAAGTGCATTAAACTAATACGAGACCATTCATTAATTAATGGCTCTACAGCCCTTTGTTGGGCCCTGGCCTCTTCTTCAGTAGAAGAGCGAGTGGGCCCCAAGTCGGAATGGATGCGATGACGAAAAGAAAAGCCCTTTCCCCTACCAGGATTGGAACCTGGGCTGTCCACGCCCTTTAAAATGTGCGTTGGCTTACTAAACAAATTTCAGTATATAAGAGTTAATTAAAAGTGTCATTTTAATGAAAGTACAGCATGGCAAAATGAGTTAAACTGCATCACGGGTATTGTTCCCATCAGAAAATTGTGTACGCTCCAAAAAGATGAATCGTCATTGTGTTTAAGTGTAACTAAGCAAATCCACGCAGTCAAGGCTTTCTTGAGTTCTTTTGTAACCACAGTCGCCCTGCTACCCAAGATTCCCAACATTGTATGGGACCCAAATGTTTAATACCGTCTTCCGAGGAACCCGCCACAGGTCGCTATCCTGAGCCAGATGAATCCACACGATTTTTTTTTTTTTGCTTTTTCCATTGTTCAGTATTCTAGAAAATAGAAAACGCGGCGTCCAGTGATTGAAATTAGCTCTTTCTAATGGGCCAAATTGAGTAGGTGTCCCCCAGATCCAGTTTCCGAAACGTCGTGTTTTCTATTTTCTAGAATATCAACAATAAAAAAATCCCCCCCCCCCAAAACAGTAATCCTGAGTGTTATACATCAGAACCCTTTAGAATCTGCCAGATGACTCCAGTTTACACAATTCATCCTGTTTATCTAACGCCATTTTATTAGCCTCCTTTTTTATTTTGACAAAATAAAATGAGGATTATGAGATCGCCTTATGTCTATGTATTCGCCCCTTCCTTAAAAAGGGAGGCTTATGAGATCACGTTGCTGTCTGTGTGTCTATGTGTACCACACTAACTTTTCCGCTTTCTGTACGGTCCGCGTAGTAAGAGGGAAATAGACGGTTAGTTCTTCCGAGAACTTACAGTAATATTATCCTCCCACCTACGTGTAGGTCTTCCTAGTGGTATATTTTCTTAAAATTAGACATAAACATCGGACTTCTGAACGAGTTGCTTTGCAAGCAAAATTCCACTTTCATAGTCACTGCATGAATACATTTCTTAATAAGGCATTGTTTGTTCGGTGGCTCCGCTTAAAGAAGACGTTTCCACGTCCTGGCTTCGTGACTGATCGTAATGTGTTTACACATCTTTAATTAATTTCCGTCGCTTTGACGTGACACACAAATTCAAGCATTCTTATCTAAACACATAGGATTTGCAAACGCGTATATATTGTGTAGCAGGGGGGGAGCAGACCACCGTAACGGATCGACCCTCGCACAAAATTTGAAAGTAAGCAGACATACCCTTACCCCGAGCGAATTTGAACCCACCATGCAATGTTTAGGGCCATAAAATTGGGACTGGCCTCATGTAAATGTTTAGAATGTGACAATTTTTTACAGCACAAATCCCATTCTTATCTGATTATAGGATTCAAATATGAAATGAGGCCTTCAGCTTAAAACGTTATCGGAAAGTGATAATCTGACTGTATCAGAATATCTTTCTGAATTACCTTTGTTTACATGTTATGTTCAATTTTTTCTCTCTATGGATCTACAGTTCCTTAATCCAATACATAATCGGTAGGACTCCTTGGACGGGGGATCAGCCCGTTGCAAGGTCGCTACTTACACATAGAACAACACAAACACAGAAAAAACACACATAAACATCATGCCCTGAGTGGGATTCGAACCCATGACCCCACTGTTCGAGAGGCCGAAGACAGTTCATGCCTTAGACCGCGGGGCGACTGCGATCGGCTTTTCATGCTCATATTTACACCAAATATTCAGCAAAAGTTCACGCCTACTATGGAGGCACTCGTATATACTGATTTCTAATTCTGGAAATAGGATTTTATGCGGTTTTGCATGAAGTCATAAAGTGAAATCATAATGGCGAGATTATGTCAATATCCGTCTGTCCGTCCACATCCTTCCTCTCTCAAACCACTTAACGGAGTTGGGTAAAGTCGGCACTACGCAAAATGTCGCTGGACAAATTTCGCTGTGGTCAGCATCGATCAATTAAAACCTCACATGAAATCTCAGATTGATCCCTTAATACTTTCTTGCAAGAACTTTATTATACGTACTACGTAACCCGTATACAAATATTTATACATCCAGTTGAAATATTGTTTTTTTTTCCGAAAGTATCAGGTTATATTTAACGAAATACAAGGAACATACGATTTCATGCAGCGTAATATCTTTACATTTGATTTATTCTGTCAGCATTAAATCTTTGTATAGGGCAGCAGCAGACCTACAAGTAAACATCAAACGCAATAACAGGCACAGTATCGCAAAGAACTAATGTTAATTAAGAATGTTTCAAACTCTACTTCACTTAATACACCTGATGAGCTGCGTGAAAGATATATTTACTCCTTCTGTGTTTTAAGTTAAGACCGAACCCGAAAAATAGCATTTTGTTTCTCTTGCATACTTACGTTAACTCTGCAAGTATTATTGGAAGGCTTGAGGACTCGATGTGACGCCGTGAATGATGCAGGATAACTGTCGATAGGTGTGAAGCCGAATTCACACTCTTATCGCAACTTATCTTGTTGCAACAATATGATTCACTCCAAGCGCAAAGAAAAAAGTGCATAGGAGTAAACTCCAACGCGTCTATCAAACGCTTCCCTTATTCGGGCATGTTTGAATGATTAGGCTGGAGGTTGTCTTCACAGTGACGCCCAACGTCTATTTCCCAGTCTCATTACACCTGTGGCATAATTATAGTTTTGACATTGGACAAACACCAGGTGGGGGCTGGGAAATATCGTAGTTTACCGCCGAGTAACGTTTGAAAAACCAAACATGTTTAGTAAGCCATCTGCGCATAAGACATTACATTTGAGGTGAACTATAATGACTTTATGTATTATGGCAATAAGTTCAGTAGCAAGATACAAATAAAATATAAGCAAAAAGCAAGATTACACTTGCTACTGTCATTGCACCACACAAATGTGCACTGTGTGTTGCGGCATAATGAGCTGTACTGTACCTGCATTATAGTGTAGGCCTGGGGTTCGATTCTCAGCTAGAGATATTCTGTCGGTTAATATTCAATTAAAATGACTCTGTAATTATTCCTTTATTTCAATACGCCTGATGATGATCTATTAGGTTCGAAACACATATCTATCTATCTGTCTGTCTGTCTTGTTGGACCTTGGCCGCCTTTACGGTTTCTTACGCCACACACAGTCCGTAGGACTTCTAGGACGGGGGATCAGCTCGACTCAAGGCCGCTACCTACACACAGAACAACACAGACACAGAATAAACACACGCAGACATCCATGCTTTGAGTGGGACTCGAACCGACGGTTCCAGAGTTCGAAAGAGCGAAGACGTTTCATACCTTGGAGAGATCGGGCGGCCACTGTGATCGGCCGTTCGAAAACACAAAGCGGTATAAAATACAACAATTAATGCTGACACTATTGTCTGATTTTAGTGAGTATACGGCTCCTATGTACCGTGTTTTCCAAAGAGCTCAGGAGTAAATGAAGAATACTTCAGCCTATGCGGCCTGTAGCTTAGCCGGTGTTCAAACCTGGTATCTTCCAACAACAAGGTGCGTAACGCCAACCGAACGTCGATCATAACGCTCCCGGCACTTATCATTTGACGGTGATGATTAATGGAGTTGATTAAGCGTCAAAAAACAAACATTTTGTCAAATGAGGCTTGGTTTCATATCCCGTCACTGAAACTCTTCAATGTAAAATGGTTTAATTTATATTTTCCATCGTTTCATAGCGGTTTACAATGGCTGAATATCATATGAGCATTTTTGTAACCAAAATGCAGAGAATGGCATATAATAATCGGAGCTGATGCGTGACCTCAACCTCTTATCAGCTAAAATGTTTGCTCATTCAAAACACAAATGGCGGACATCACACCACCCAATGTTGTCTAATAACTTAAGATTTTTTATTTGTAACTTATGAACCTTTGTACATATGTAACATTGTCATTACACATTCACGTGATCTGAAGGCGGCACGTTTCTGAATGTGCAGAACCCGCGCCCAGAAAGAAAGCAGTAGTGAGAGTGCGAATACTCTCCTTATTTCGAAAAAAGAAAAAAAAAAAGTAAATTTATACGACAACCAAACTGTCTGCGTGTCTGTGTATCCCTCCTTTCAACTTTTAAATGGCTGAACCAGTCTTCATGAAATTTAGTATGTATACCACGGCATCTGAACCCATTCAGCGGCGTGCTTCATTACTCCTACCGTCAGTGTCTACATGTGTATCCCCTCTTCGTTGTTAGGTACCGGCTCGGTAAAGCCCCCTGTTGTTGCTAGGCAACGGCTCGGTTAAACGTTACAGCGTCGACGAATACCCACGATCACGAAACAATAGAACAATTGTTGGACGCTTCGTTTCCTATGCAGTCCGTGTCGCATGAAGGCAAGTGGACGATTAGTTCTGAGGACTTTTCGTTTCTCGCGCTCTCTCTCTCTGCTCCTCGTCATTTCTATTTAATTTTTCTCGATCAGATGGCTACTTTATTTTTTCGTTTTCAGAAATTCTCTTAACCTTGATTTGGCCTTCGTGTAAAGTAAGGGTTGCAGTGGACAGATATGGAGTCAAATTAAATTGTTCTAACTTGTTAAAGAGTTCCAGCTTCTCTTACAAATATCGCTGACTCGAAGACGTCTAAGTTAGTTAGTTAGTTAGTTAGTTAGTTAGTTAGTTAGTTAGTTAGTTAGTTAGTTATTGGAGAGGGTGGGTTTCCCCATGCACTTAGACCTGTATTGGTCCATTGTGCTTCCCTCTATGATTTCTAACAGTCTCTATATCCTACCAGTACTGGTGTTTACCATCAGTCCCGCCCAGCCAGCGAGACCGGCTCTACTAGCTGAGAGGTATCTACAATGCTTCCCCCATCTACCAGAGGTATTAGAGACTGCTGTTGGGCGGGAAACGTCCGTAATTTGGCTCAGTGACCTCCTTTGGAGATATGAGGTTCTTTTACGTGCCATAAAGCTACGACACGGGACCCACGCCTTAAAGTCCCTCCCGGAGGACTTTTTCCCTGAATTTTTCCGCCCTTAAAAATTCGACGACCTCCGCCGGTTATTTGAACCCGCGTACTACGAGTCATGAAGTGGGAACGTTACCTCCAGACTACGGAGGCCGCTAAGGTGTCTAAGTTACGAAACAAGAGGATGGAGAGGTCATAACGTTCTTATTATGTAAAGAGAGAGAACACAGAAGTACATAGGCCTCAGCACGTACCGGCACACGAGTTCACTACCGATCTGTGTCCGCATATTTACTGTCGCCTTACTTCTCTGTACACAACCATAACAATATTCATTTAATAGAATATATGTACTGACATAGATCACAGATCTGAAGAGAGCCAGCACAGGTCAGTGCGTGTAGTGACTAGGCCACGAGCAAGATAAACGGGAAATCGTGGCTGGTTTACCGCCTGGCCACAGGTTTCTCTGTTCATCGTCGGTTCCAGGCCGGCTTTCGGACCCACCCACACATCCTATCCAACGGGTTCAGGGGGCTCTTTCCTCGTGGGAGAAATCGGCCAGGGTGTGAAGGAGATCACTATCTCCAGCTAGTGTCAGGGTTGCTGTGTTCTCCCTTACGTCTTTATGCCTTGGTGCTTAAGTAAACTTACATTTGCCTTTCTTATTTACCTTTAGAGAGCTCTATGATATGTACGGGGGCTCCAAAACAAGTCTCCAGCTTCGCAGAACATTACAACTCCAGTTTCCCTTCGTACTCAGCCATTATGCTTACAGTGGCCAGGGCGTCAGTGTTCTTTTATCCACAGTGCTAATAGTAAAATAGTGGAAGAAACCAGATCTGGGGAAGAACCATCAGACTGAAAATATGATACTTACCCATTTGTCAATAATATTTTTTCTCTTTCTATGGCTCTACAGCCCTTTGAACTTCGGAAGCTTTTTGAGTTTCTTAATCCTATACAGTCGCTGGGACTTCATAGATGGGGGATCGGCCCATCATAGGGTAGCTACCTACACACAGACATCCATGCTTGTTTCTGACTTTCACAGCAGAAATCTGTCGATAAGGAGCAATGCGTTTACAGTTCACCCGTGTTTCCTCCGTTTTGCTGGTCATGGTGGATTTATTTGTGCCTGTTATTAGTGAATACCTTCATCCAATAGATTCCTCAGTTTAGCTGCTTCGTTCTGAAAAAGGGGGAGGAACGAACCTACAAAAGTTACAAAGGCTTAGACTTTTTAACCAGATGAGGGACAACAAGTCAAGTCTTATCGTTTTAAAATCCTCGTAAGAATGATAATGCATAAAATGTTTTTAAAAGATTACGTGCAAATACAATAGAATAATCAATCAATTAAAATCCCACATTTAATGTATGTATAATACTTGATAGGTGAATAGTAATCAGATATGAGCGCTGGACTGTGTGGAGAGCAGCCGACGCGCTTCAAATTAAGAACAAAACTACAGTAATACAGTTATGATTTCTCACAATTACGTAAACAGTGGAAACAGACATACATCTAATATTTTCGTATGTAGGTATGAAATTCCAATCCCGGGTAATTTTCACTTCATATAACGTTAAGTACACGTATGCACTATACTGAATTACAGTAAAATGAAGTCGTCGATATATTTTTACCGCCTTTAATTTAAAAATTGGCACAAATGAGCCTGTTCATGCTAACGCTATCGTATTGAAAAGGTCTGATATTTGTTTCTTTTAGGGCTGAGTGAGCCTCTGATGGAATATTCAATTCAACGAATTAACCGAAACATTTATCTTGGAAAATATCACGAGCCGAAATTTCGAAACATTCACATTTATGGATTCGCGTTCATCAACTTCCACAACATATCCGAAAACAGAACGAGCTGACTGTTCTGTGTATTAAATAAAGCTGGTTATAATCTCACCTTCGTTTTTAAGATGGTTTGAATCACTGTCCACTCCTAATACCTACACAAGGTGACTGACATTCAATTAGTTTTGAAAGAAGCATGACACACGAAGGACAAAAATTGTTAAATATTATCATTTCGCAATACTATTTATTATACAAAACATCATTAACTTAGTATTATATAATTTGTTCGTCTTTACAAAACTAGTGTTTTATTTATTTATTTTGATAGAGTGGATGACGTTGGGTTGGCTTTTAGACGGTCATGAGCCACGAGGGAAATATGCTTTGTTAAAAGTGAAGTTCTGAAATACGAAAGACGGCACACAAAGTGATGTAACAGTTCAGCCACAAAAAATAACTGGAAATTTTGAGATATGAAACCATAAAATCATGATTCTTTTCTCCTATAAATTTTGGTTCCAGTGGCTCATGTTCTTCTCAAAATAAAAAAAAAAATCAGTATTTCAATTATTTTATAATTTAACTCAACTGAAATATGCGATAGAGAATATAGTGATAATTTTTGGAGGGCAGTATCTCAAGTCAGTCTTCATTGCAATACACCAGCAAGAGATTCTGTAATACAAGTTAGCGGAATTCTCTTAAGAGAGCTGTGGAATTAATGGAATTCACAGTTCGTCATTAATAGTCCTATGATATCTACTCGACGATTAGCTAACAGCTGAATTAAGCAGGTCCTCTTGTTAAGAAACATTTCACCAACTATAATTTAAAGCGGTACAATATAAGCGTCATTCATGAATTGGACTGAATTTGAAAAAAAGAAAAAACATATAGTAAGGGTATTTTAGCTCTAGCATAAGCAAATTTTGTGGGATGAAAATGTGAAAGAACTGGCATTCCTTACTTGTGACGCTTACTTTCATTTATTGAGTTGTGTTTATTCCCAGAACAGTCGTTAGTGGAGTGCCCAACAACAGTACGAACCTATCATATAACAATGTTTGTTTCATTTACTGCCTTGGATGCGTATTTTCTTTGTGGCACCGTAAATTCGATAGAGTGCATTATTCTAAAGCGGTGTACACAGAAGAGTAGCTGATGTACTCAAAGTAAGGTTACTTCCATCAAGATAGCCCAACTGCCCATCTTATAATATTTCAGCGAACATTTTGACTAATACTTTCTAAAGAACTTCAGCCTTCCAGATCACCTGACCTCTCGCCTGATGATTTATTTGTGGGGGAACCTAAAAGATGTTTCACTTATCGAGAACCACAATAATATTAACTTCAGTACTACGACAAATCTCGGGAACCAGGTGAAAGTAGATCAAATAGATCAAGAATCTAGAAGGTGTTTCACTTATCCAGAACCGCAATAACGTTAAATCCAGTGCTACATGAGAAATTACCCGGCAAAATTTTGCATAAATCTCGGGATTCAGGTGAAAGTAGATCAGGTACGAAAGCTTTCGTCCTTAACTGTTCAGATTATGAACACATTTCTGACAGACCATTTTGGTCATCATTTCTCCATCTCATTACGAACAGATCTATATTTCAGTTTTATTTGGTATTCTAACTGCCGCCGGTCACGGTAGCCGAGCGGTCTAAGTCATGTACTGTCTTCGCTCGCTTTGAAGCCGGGATCGTGGGTTCGAATCCCATACAAGACATGGATGTTTGGTATGTGTATGGGTTTATTCTGTGTTTCTGTTGCCCTGTGTTTAGGTAGAGGCCTTGCGACGAGCTGATCCCCCGTCCCAGGAGTCCTACCGTCTGTAAAATGACCAAAAACAAAAAAACAACCTCGAGACCGTATGGTATTAGAGGAACGGATTAAGTAGGTAAGTAAATTCTAATTGCTTAAATTTCGGCGAAGTACACATTGTCTTTGTTGTTTTCTTCAGTATCTTTAGGCGAATGCCATCAAACAGCATGCAGTCATTATTCTGAGTAACAATGACGGTTATCAGGACGGTAAACTCTCGTTACTTTAAATTCCTTACGATCAACATCAAATAACTGGAATGTTAAACTGACTACAAAACAGAACAAATAAAATTAAATTACATATATATACTTAATAAAATGGAAGAGTAATAATTAGGATAGTCCGTCTGAAGTACGTTCATAAGTTTAAAGTATGGATGCGGCTGTTACATATCAACAGAGCATAGCAATGGGCAAATTTCTCGTTACTACAAAACAGATTTATCAGCGAAATTGAAGCCGTTTAAAACTGAAGTGAAATGCTGAAATATCAGTTATTAGTGTACTGTGAAATGATAAAAAACAAGAGCTCTAAATCGACAGAGTACTTCAATTAGGGGTTATGTACGAGGGTAAGTCAATAAGTAAGTTACAAATGGATACAGAACTTAAACAAATAAGAGTACTGATTTTAAAAATGCATTTGTTTCTCAACATAATCTCCTTGTACATTGAGGCACTTGTCCTATCGTTTCACAAGCCCCTGAAAATCAGCAGCATAAAATTCTTTGGGCTGCTGTCGGAACCAGGCATGTTCACACGGCATGACCTACCTCATAATGCAGGACAGGTTAGGTTTTCACAAACTCTGTGCACGATGGGTGCCGCGCATGCTGACCCCACAACACAAAATGCAAAGATGGGTCTGGCATTACAGCATCTTAATCGCTACCACGATGAAGAACACGATATGCTAGCCCGAATTTTCACAGGTGACGAGTCTTGGGTTCACCATTACCAACCCGAGGCAAAACGTGCGTCAATGCAGTGGAAATATCCTGCGTCGCCTCCCAAAAATAGTTTAAGGTTACACCATCCTCCAGGAAAGTGAGGCTCAGAGTCTTCTAAAATCACAAAGGCATACTGCTCACCGCATTCCAGCGTCAAGGACAAACCGTAAATGCCGACTCCTACTGTAACATCCTCAGGAAACTTCGTAAGGCCATTCAACAGAAGCATGCATTAGGAGGTAGGCCATGCCGTGTGAACACGTCTGGTTCCGACAGCAGCCCCAAGAATTTTATGCTGCTGGTTTTCCGGGGCTTGTGAAACAATGGGATAAGTGCCTCAATGTACAGGGAGATTATGTTGAGAAATAAAAGCATTTTTAAAATCAGTACTCTTATTTGTTTAAGTTCTATATCCATTTGTAACTTACTTATTGACTTACCTAGGTATTTTTTGGCCCTCCAGGTTGGGGGTTGGACATGGGGTTAACAACTCCAACCTGTAAAATGTCTTCATTGTTGAGCAGATCCTAACGATCGCAGCCGGTCGAAACAACTAAGGGGACCAAGGAAAATTAAGGAAACATGAGTGGGAATCCTACATGTGCTGGCCCTGCATAGAAGTGGGGCACTTATGAATTTAATGGTAATTCAAGAATAAGGCACTGATCTGTTAGCTATACAAATCAGACGGCTAGGGAGGAGCATACTGGAAAGGAAGAATTCTGCGGTGTATTACAGCTGTCATGACAAATAACATTGTTCGGAACAGGTTTTACAAGCAGTAAATTCCTAAGAACATGGGTTGTTGATTTCAAGCCTACAGATATGAAATGTGTTCTAAGAACCAAAGATGTATTCTTATCCGCGTACATGCTCGAACGGAAGATAGGCGAAGTGGAAAAGAATCTGCTTTTACCGGTTCTCACGGTCTCTTCGCTTGCGGATTTCTTATATTTTTCCTTCTACCCTGAAGATGGAGGCGATACGTTCCGCCGAAACGTCGGTTAACACCACATATACAAGGTGCAAAATCCCAGAAGATTGCTTTCTTCATAGAAAAAAATCATTTTCATAAGGAATTAGGGAGAACTGTTCTCAAACACCCTCAGTCTATGTTCCTCCGTTACTGTCAGAGCCTAAGTTTCACACCCATACAGAACCACAGGCAAAATTATAATTTTGTATATTCTAATTGTTTAGTTTTTGGACGATAGACGAGAAGACTAAAGATTCTGGACTGAATGGTAGCAAGCATTACCCGAGTTCAATCTCCTCTTAATTTCCTCCTGAATCAGGTTTCGATCTGTTATCGTTATTCCCAAATATCTGAACTGTGCCATATTTTCAAAAAATTTGTTTCCTGTCTTTATGTCATGATTTTGCCCTGCATTTTGGTGACGAAACAGTAACATATACTTAGTTTTCTCTGTGTTTACCTCTAGACCAACCTCTTTACTTGCGTCAATTAAAGTTTGTGTGTTTTTCTTTATGGTATCTACATTATCAGCCAGTATATTCACATCATCACCGTGGACCAACAGCTGATGTGTCCCGTTTAATTTCAGTCCCACCTGATTTCCCTGAACTTTCCTAATGGCATATTCTAAAGCAAAGTTGAAAAGGAGTGGCGATAAAGCATCTCCTTGTTTTAGACCATTCTGGATAGGAAATTTATCAGACAAATGTTTACCTACACGGACTTTACTCAACGTTTCGTTTAAACACATTTTAATCAACCTAATTAGTTTCATGGGTATCCCAAACTCTATTAGAATATTGTACAATACTCCCCTCCTAACTGAATCATAGGCTTTCTTGAAGTCTATGAATAGCTGATGTACTGTCTCATTGTACTCCCATTTTTTCTCCAATAGATTTTCCAAATGCCTGAATTGTGCCACATGTTCAAAACATGTTACCTATCTTTATGTCATGATTGTGCCCTGCAGCTGCATATACACGTACTTAGTTTTCTCTGTGTTTACTTCTAGAACAACCTCCTTACTTGCGTCAATTAAAGTTTGTGCGCTTTTTTTATGGTATCTACATATACAGAGGGGTCCAAAAAAATGTACTCACTCTTTGATAGTCAATATCTTTGGAAGGAAATTACATGTAGTTACAATTCTTGCGCGGAGAGAGAGAGAGAGAGAGAAAGAGTCATTGTATGTGTTCGAAGTGACCACCATCAGCGGCTAAACAGCGTCGATGCCTCCGAACTGCTGAGCGAACTACGGCTGTCAGTGTGTCCGGTGTGATGGCTGCAAGCGACGCTTCGATGGTTTCTCGTAGCGCCTTCAGTGTAGCTGGCTTTTGTCGATAAACTTCATCCTTCAAGGTCCCCGTAGGTAGAAGTCGAGAGGTGTTAGGTCTGGAGACCGTGGTGGGTACTGAATAGCACCTCTTCGACCTATTCTTCATCCAGGTAGAGTGTCATCCAAGCACGCCCTGACATCTCGATGGTAGTGAGGTGGAGCACCATCTTGGTATAGGTAAAATCTCTCATCTCCAAACAGCTCTCGAATGGCAGGGAAAATCGATGTAAAGTGTTGCAACACCACAGCACTGGAAGCTGGACTTGTTACTATCCGTGGTCGCCCAGATCTTTGCTTATGCACATCATGAAGAGTTCCGTGGGCTTCAAATTTATCCCGAATACGGGAAATTGTTCGACGTGTTGGTGGCTGAGTTCCAAATTCATTCTGCCATTGTCGTTGTACCTCTTTAATGTTTTTGTATTTCCAGTACCACTTCAATACAGCCTTGCGTTGCTCAAAGAACAACCTTTCAGCCATTGTTGCTGCTGTCTTCTGCTCGCAGCGCGCACGCGGCACGACACTCACGAGACTCATGTGACCTTCGTCATCTGTTGAGAAAACATTACACTGCACTACCGCGCAAGAATTGTAACTACAAGTCATTTTGTTCCAAAGATATTGACTATCAAGAAGTGAGTACATTTTTTGGATCCCCCTCTATTATCAGATATCATATTAGTGTATATTAGTGTATATTACCATATTATTATCGTATATTATCGTATCGTATTTTATAATATATCTCGTATAGTATCACCCAGTAGAGTCACATCATGGGGATAGACCAACAGCTGATGTGTCCCGTTTAATTTCAGTCCCATCCCGTTTTCCTAGATTTTCCTAATGCCATATTCTAAAGTAAAGTTGTAAAAGAATGGCTATAAAGCATCTCCTCGTTTTAGACCATTCTGGATAAGAAACTTGTGAGACAGATGTTTACCTGCACGGACTTCACCATACGTTTCGTTTAAACACATTTTAATCAACCTAACTAGTTTCATGGGTATCCCAAACTCTATCAGAATATTGTACAATACTTCCCTCCTAACTGAATCATAGGCTTTCTTGAAGTCTATGAATAGCTGATGTACTGTCTCATCGTACTCATATTTTTTCTCCAATATCTGATGAACGCAAAAGATCTGATATATAGTTGATCTGGTATGTAGAAACCCTCACTGATGATCCCCAATAATTTCGTCTATATATGGACTTAACCTTGAGAGAAGGATATTAGATACAATTTTATATGAAGTTGATAGCAGTGATATCCAACGATAATTACTACAGTCAGTTTTATCATCCTTCTTGTGAACTGGTACAATAATAGACTCCTTCCACTGATCAAGCAATTCTTCCTTATTCCAAATAGAATTAATTAGCTTATGGATCTTAGACCGTAATATTTCGCCTCCTGCTTGAATAAGTTCTGCCGGAGTGTGATCACTACCTGGTAATTTATACCTTTTCAATTTTGTAATATCAATTTCAACTTCAAAAGAGATAGGATTAGGCACTAATTACTCAGCTCTATGCATTTCTATCTGCCTAACTTCACTGACTCTGTACTGAGAGAAGTAATTCTTCCACCTATTCAAAATGCGAGAATCTGCAAGCAGATCACCATCTCATCTTTCACTAAGTTACTTCTAGTTGGGTAACCACTCTTGAAATTATTTATTCCTCTGCACAGGTCTCTAATGTTCTTGTTCTTACTGTTCGTTGCAAGCTGATCAATTTTGTCTTTCAGGTATTCCCACTTTTTGTTCCTGAAATGCCTGCTGGTTTCACGTCTTATATTGTTCAACTTACCCAAATTTATTTCAATTTGATCCTGTAACCAATGCAATTTGGCTTCTTTCTTTTGGTCTAATAATTTTGAGCGTCCTTCGTCAAACCATGGCTTATGCTTCTTCGATTCATAATAACCTAGAATCTCTTTGGCAGACATTTTTATATTCTCTCTAATAGTTTCCCAAGCTTTATTAACATCCACCTCAGTGTCCAAGTTTTCCAAAACCGCGAACCAATTTCATATTTCAACACAATACTGCTCTTTACCCTCTACCTCGTTTAATTTCTTGAGATTGAACCTATCTATATGGACTCTGGATATTGTTCTTTTACTGACTGCCAGTCTTTCCCTAACCTTTGCCACCACCAGGTAGTGGTCAGTATCACACTCTGCTGCCCTGAATGATCGGACATCAAGTATGCTTGAGAGCCGTATCCTGTCTATCAAAATATGGCCAACTTAATTGTGTATGTTCCTATCAGGAGATGTCCAAGTACATTTATGAATGTTACAATGTGGGAACATTTTACTTTTAACCGTAAGATTTTTTGATGTGGCATAATTATTACTCTAACTCCATTATCATTACTAATTTCTTGCAATCTCTCATTCCCAATCGTTGGTTTGAAAATGTCTTCCCTCCCTACTTTGGCATTGAAATCTCCTAACAAAATGGTACTTTGGGAATTTATCAAATACATGTTCTAGTTCTTCGTAAAACTTGACCTTTACGAGTATATCATCAATTGTATCTTAAGTTGGGGCATGAATATTCAGAACGATGATGTCACACCAGCGACCTCTTAGTATTGGGTATGACAGCCTATCACTAACGAACTCTACCCTCTTAACTGCTGACATGATTCACTTATGTACGAAAAAACCCGTACCTAATTTATGATTTTCTTTCCTCCTTCCAAAGAAAAATGTATATTCGCCGGCTGATTCAGTGCCACCTCAGTCGCATCTGCCCTCCTGTACTCCCACTAAATCTAGCCTATATTCTGAGATTTCTTCTGCCACTGCCCTGAGCGAACCTGCCCTATACAAACTTCGAACATTCCAAGTGCAAATCTCATATCCATTTTCATTACCTTAGGTCGTTTATCCAACGAATCTTGGTCCGAGGCTTCTTGCAAATGTTCGTAACCAGCTTATTTTTTTATGGTGAGGAGTTCTTAGCCCCACGCCCAACACCAAGCTGGAGGACCATGGCTAGTCGGCTGTCCGCGACTGTTTATTCAATATATTCGCAGCTATCCTCCATCCGCCATGGTGACAAGGGACCCAACATACATGGATAATTAGCGAGCAACATGGCGTAATATGTATAGAGAAACCGCTGACCAGCCGTGACACTGTCTATTGTCGCTACGTACGTTACGTACGCTGTGTACACTCTGCGACGCAGCTAACATAGGGAACATAGCGTACGTAGCGTACGGAAGTCTGTGTGGCCAGTTACATTGACAATAAAGGGAGATATTTTTCTGTTCGTATAGCAAACATAGCGTACGTAGCGCTCTGTGTGGCCGAACCTTTAGTTAAAATTCAGAATAATCAGAACCAGCAGGGATATAATCTCATAATCTCCTGGCACAAATGTGCTGTAGGGATACTCTTAATTTTGAGTGAAATTGACGTGGGGAACAAGGGAACCGGGATAGCGTAGCCGGTATAGCGATTGGCTACGGGCTGGACGACCGAAGGGTCGCAGTTCGAGTTCCGGTAGAAACAAGAATTTTCTCTTCTCCACGTAATCCAGACTGGCTCTAGGATCCACCCAATCAGTACCGGGGGCTCTTTACCCGGGATAAAGCGACAGGGGCGTCAAGCTGATGAGTCACATGCAATTAGTGCCGAGGTCATGAAAATGTGGATCTATATATCCACTTCCCCATACGCCTTCATGGCGTAGTGTTTAATTAGTTAAACACAGGGGAAAACTTTACCTTTAACTTTCAGCTTACTGAACAAGGAAAAAGGCCGATAACCAAAGGAGTGCAGTAAGTAAGAGAAGGTAAAATTCCGGAGTCGACAGGGCAATACGCAAGTCAAGCAAATTACTGTGCCGACAGCTTCAATGCACTAAGTTTAAGCAGACACGTAGAGATACAGATTGCATCTCTCTTCGGTTCAGAGTAGAAATGGTAATTTGGTAGAGAAAGACTACGTTGAAGAAAGCAGTCTTCTGGGATTTGGCACCGTGTATATGTGGTGTTAACCGACGTTTCGGAGGAACGTATTGCCTCCATCTTCAGGGTAGAAGAAAAAATATAAGAAATCCGCAAGCGAAGAGACCGTGAGAACCGGTAAAAGCAGANCTCGAAGAATTTTTATTCTTGTTTTATACTATAACTTTTGTTTTATATAATCTAATTTATTGTATTTTTACGCCAAGTATTTTAATATATATAATATTATTGTATCCAATTTTATTAGTGCTGCAGTTCAGTGGTGTATATATGTTAGCCATGTATTTGCCTGATGATTTATAGCCGAAACATGTAGCAGAGCCAAACTAGGCACTGACCTTAATATAGTTGTGTTGTGACGGTTTTAATAAAGAATGCAGGATGCAAGAAATGAAAATTATAAAATTTCCATATATTATCTTCAGTTTCATTTGTGTGGAAAAGCAATTATGTAATGCTGGATTTGAGGTTCTCAAAGCGATGGCTGTCAAGAGATGTGTTTTCAAGTTTATAACGACGTGCAGTGCAGTGAAAGTCAACCGACGTTTCGGAGGAAAATGTCCCCTGAAGCAGGCAGTAAGTAGGACCTACTTCAAGTTGGTTTCCTGAAGATGGAAGTGATGTTTCTCAGGCCCATCGGTTCACTTTCATCGTATTATATGGTGTCAATTCCAGAAGGCAGAACCATCCAAATGACGGAATTGTAAGCGAGGCTAGTTAGATGGTATCACATGTCACTGATCTGTAATCCGAAATTTCAGCCATCAAGTAAATTTGTCCCTGTGATGAACTGATTAAGCAATATGCCATGAAGACGTAAGGGGGAGTGGATGTATAGATCCATGTTTTCTTCACCTCGGCAATCCCCTCCCCCCGATGCCCCCTGGATAGAAGGTTGGGATAGCGCAGTCAGCATAGCGAGTGGTTATGGGCTGGACGATCGAGGGGTCGGAGTTCGTGTCCCTGTGAGCTCAGAATTTTCTCTTCTCCACGTCGTCGAGACCGGCTCTGAGGCCCACTCAGCACTAACCCCCAGCTACTGCCGATGTTAAGAATACTTGGATCTATACATCCACTCCACCATACGCCTTCACGGTGTAGTGCCTAATTAGTTAAGCACAGGGGCAATTTCCACGAGGTAGCGCAATTGGTTGAAGCATTGTACTACAAGCTTGAAAGTTGCAGGTTCAATTCCCGATGTCATCGGATTTTTCAGTTGACCTAATCCTTCCAGTCGCATTATGGTCCTGGGATCGACTCAGCCTTTAACAGAAATGAGTACCAGGAATGTTCCTCGGGGGTAAAGAGCGGCCGGCGAGTAAGGCTGACAATCTTACCGCCATTTGTGAGCCAACTGTCTAGAAAATGTGGGAGCCTCGACGTCTCATAACCCTATGGGCTTCCACGACCTGCTCCAGGGATATCTTTACCTTTACCGGGACAATTTTACCTTTTATTTTCAACAATTCTTGGGCAACCCTACTAATACATATATGAAAGGAAAGAACACTATACAATATCAATATCTCGGAAGAGAAGATGAGGCAATGCAATTCAGAAGTTAAAACTCGCTCTTCAGGTTTAGACTTTGCTTCTTAAGCACCTTCATACTCGTCATCAGTCTGCCTTGTAGCTTCACTTCATCTGCGGCGTAATTTAACTTCGTACGATGACAACTGTGCAATGTGGAATTCGAACAGCAGGAGTTACCTTGTTATAATGATACGAATTTAAAATAAATGGGACAAGCATTTATTTCGGTAAAATTCAAGTTCCGCTGGTTGAAGAGGGTCAAAACCGGGTTGTTTACTTCGGGATTCTGCAAAAGGATGACCTTGACTAATGGGAACCGGTCTGCAAACCCAGTTCTGACTGGTTCTGAAAGTAAAGGTTGCCGCTCCATCAGTTGACAGCTTGTGTCTTTCGCAAGTGCGTGTTGATTTTGAACTCTCGGACAATTTTTTTTGCGAGTGTGAAAATGGACATTACTCCGAAGAAACGGGCAAAAATAGTTGCTCTTAATGAACGACCATTAGTGACTGTGAGACACATTGCCTCTGTTGTTGGTGTGGGAAAATCGAATGTGTCAAGAATTCTTTGTGCATACTAGTATTCCGGATCAATTTCTCCAAACAGAAAAGGAAAATGCGGAAGAAAACGAAAAACCGCTCCTTGTATAGATCAGCTCCTATTGAGAAACAGTAGGTTACGTCCAACAATGAAGGACCTCCAAAGAGATTTATTGACGTCAGAGATTGACATGGACGCTTCAACTGTAGGGTGTAGGCTTCTTGAAGATGGGCTGAAGGCAAGAAAACCAATGAAAATGTAATTGTTGACAGCTGCTATGAAGCAGAAACGGTTTGGCATAGGCAAATAAGTATAGACCGTGACCATCTGATGACTGGAAGAAGGTGGCTTTTAGTGATCAATCACTTTTTTGTTCAAGGTTACAGAGCAAGTATTGTCAGACGAAGCAGTGATGGACCAATGAGAGCAGGGCATCTTCAGTAGACTGTAAAATACATTCCAAAAAAATGTTTTGGGGTTTTCTCACTACCAAGTGGACCTGGGAGTATAGTTCCAGTTGATGGCAAGATTAATTCATCAAAGTACATATATTGAAATCCTTAAAAGCAGAGTTTTGCCATTCCTGCATACCTTTGCAGATGGTAAAGAGATATGTTAACACGAGCTTGCGTCATGACACAACTCAAAAGCAGTGAAGAAGTCCATTCAAGGAAGCAAAATCTGTGTGTTTGACTGGCCTAGTAATTCTCCAGACATGAATGCAATGGAAAATTTGTGGAGCATGCTGAAGAAACGTCTCGGTAAAATAGACTGTTCAGCTGAAGAACACGTGGTAATGTGGTTCCAGGACTGTGGAGTGAAAAACATTAGCTCGAAACTGGTTGAGTCAATGCCAAAACGTGTCCAGCAAGTCATTTTAGCGAAAGGGGGGCATGCTTCTTACTAAAATTATGTGAGAGAATTGTATCTGAAGGTTTAGAATAAATAAATGTAAAAAGAAAACAAGTTTTTTTATTTTGCTACAATTAATTTGCACACCGCTGTACATAAATATCTATACACAATAAAAACGATATGGTGGTCCGTGGGATCGTGGCAATTCAGTGCGCCAGCAAAGCGAAGCACAGCGCTGATTACAGGTCGCACCATTTCTAGCTGTAGGTGGATCTACCAACACTTATCTTTCTGTAGTCAAGCGTCTCCATCTTCACACAGTCTCACCCCACCCCACGAAACTTAAAGAAAAAAACTTTATTACAGAAAAAACTGTACCTGATCCCTCTACTTGGCATAAAAAAGAGTCGGAAATCATTGAAAAAAACAGAAAAATATATGTCGTTGCATTGTTTTATGAAATTGATTGAAAATAAAAGTTTAGTACTTGTAGCAATTAAAGATCTCGAAAATCAAACCGGTAAAATCGTTCCCATTACGTATTCTTTATAATTTCTTTTAAGGTGACAAGCCGCAGGGCAGTCGTCAGTGACTGACCGTCAGTCAAAATGTGACTTTGACTTAAAACCGTGTGGGTCGGAGTCGAATACCTCCACCGTGACCCTGCGAGTCGTAGGAAGCGAAGAAAAGGAAGTCTCAAATCTGAGACAGTAAAATATGGTCACAAGTCTCGTAGGACTCGGACTCCAAAAAAGACTGCGCTGGCAAGGACCAGCAGCATATATAAAAAAGACAGACCCGTCCTCTCGCCAGAGAGGGCGCCCCACAAAAACAAGACCGTAACTGTGAAACAGTAACAAATATCTGGTCACGAAAGACTTACTGACTCACTAACCGTCAGTCGAAATGTGCCTTTGACCTTGACAATGGCAGAGCAGTGGATCTCAGGCCGTTTAAACAGGCTGACTGGCACCCAGGAAAGCGACCAGCAAGATGGTCATGACTGGAAGGGGGCACGAATGTCGGGCAGGGATCCGGACGTCGACCATCGCTGACTTCGTTGGAGCACAAAGGTGAACTCCGCAGTGCCATTGGCTTTACTACTCACAGTACAATGCACGCAGTTCATACAAGGAACACATAACGAAACACCGATCCCTAATTACGTCTGCTTTTATTTCTGGCATCACTAGCCGAATAATTGCCTCACTCTTGAATGCGTGGGCTCTTCTCTTCTGTTTACGGCCAGCTCTCCAACCACACGCTCTGCAGGCCGATAAAAAAAAGCGTTTGACGTAGCGTAGAGAGTTAATTTTGATGGACATTGATTATGCTCTTCTATGGAAGCGAAAATACCTGCGACAAATAAAATAAGGCTAGCTATAATTTACGTTGGCAGTGAGCTGGGATTTGTGGGCGGGGATTAATTAGTTTTTGAACCAAAATCGTAGAAAGATTATTATGAAGAAATGGCGGGGATTTTTTTTTTTTTTTTACGTTTTAACAACATGTCCTCCAAACACGTGAGTTTAACAGTGTTGTAGTGAAGGACGAGGCTTCATATCATGGTGCAGAAATTAAAACACATTGCGATTCAGGCAAAACAGGTATAGCTGTCGCTGTTTAACTAATTAAGCACTGCGCCATGAAGGCATATTGGGGGAGTGGGTGTACAGATCAAAATTTCTTTGACCTCGGAACTAGCTGAAGGTAAGTGGTCAGCTTCACGCACCAACCGCTCTACCCCCGAGGGAAAGAGCTCCGGTACTCATTGGATAGGAGGCTGTGTGAACCCCAGATCCGGTCTGGACGGTGTGGAGAAGAGAAAATTCTTGACCCTACCGGGAATCGAACTATGACTTCCCGGTCATCGAGCTCGTAGCCGGCTATGCTATCCCGGCTCCGTATTCCGACTAAGTCGTGGCGAAACAATGATAGTCTTCAGTGACTCAAAGGTAATGGTTGTGAATACAGTACTGAAATTTCAAGTTACATTTAACGGAAACAGTGATAAGTACGTCGTTGACGTAACAGCTCAGCAAACAGGCACGATGTTGTATCACCGTTATCTGGATACGGTACAGTTTCTACGGAGTCAGGTTGAAGCTTAAGAAGTCAGCAACAGTGCCTCATTCAAACTCTAGGAAGCACGCTCTTTATTTCCCGTGACAGGGAAGAGCGTGAATGCATGTGTCCAGCAAGCAGT
>NW_019735555.1:38049-47342 GCF_002891405.2 Cryptotermes secundus | reverse complement strand
GATACTTCCGTAGTGTTCGTGAGGAGAAACGCTGCCCCAGCAACCGCCGAATCTGTCACTGACTTGCGAATTGCAAAAGGGTGAACATTGTCATGAAGACTGCACCCAGAGGCACAACATAACAGAAGGAAATTCATTTATTGTGCAAGTTAATATTCACAAAATCGTATATTTAAGAAATGTACTATACGGTATGTACTATTGTACCTATTTATGTAAAACAGAAGATAATATTGACTGCTTGTAATTAACGTGAAACATCACTTTTATCAGCTTAATACAAACTTGTATCCAGCATTCTTCTCTCAATGTTAACTGAGTAAGTAGGCGAAATTACTCGCGATAATCATTGTGGATTATATCGCAATAGATCAATTACTAATCAGATATTCGGCAATCCTCGGATTCTGTAGATAGACTGGGACACAATCAAGTGTAACAAAGTCATGTCTTAGTTGGGAGTGAAATACAACATTGTCAATTAATCTCATATAGATAATCCACAAAACTAGCTAGGAAAATTGTAATTTGTGGAAACAAAACCTACAGTAAAGTTATTAAGTAAACATTTTCGAATTAATTTCAAATTCACAATGATCCAAATAAGGAGATTATTATTGCCATTGATTTTCATCCGCCATAGAAAGATGTAACAAAACCTGGAACTACTTACTGTAAACCAATGGGATACAGACATTACTGGTGTATAATTCCGATACTGATAACACAGATACTACTCGTATAAGAAACAGAATTTCCATTAGACGCTTGTAAGGGGGTAGTTCTTTAAGTTTCTTGGAGCGGGTTACACTTCTGCCGGTTTTTTATGCCCCTTTTGTGCTGCAGCCACGCGTTGTGCGCCGCTTATACCCTTTCGGTTGCACTTCAACTTTAACAGTTCGGCTACTGACGCTGGCTTTACCCCGTGGGTTGGAGATATCTCGCGTTACCTGGGTCGCACTGCGGAGACAGGCCGGATGAGGGGTGGCCCTCTCCTCCGGTAGGCTGTGCCGAAAACTCCTCTGCTGATGTAGTTGCCCTACCTCCTTCCCCTTCTCCTTGGTGTTAAGAGATGGGTTGGGGAGGCAGAAGGACTAATTTGGGTGCCAGTAGTCACCAGGTTGTGGCGACTACAAATTAGCACAACGCCTTCGGGTATGGATCAGCAGGGAGACGAGTGGCTCTTGCCTGGGACGGAGTAAAACATACGCTCTGCTTCTGGACTTGACGGGCCTTGCTCCAGTAGGGCAGGAAGAGCACTGTTGCTCTACAGCAGGGGTCTCCAAACTTTTCAAAACGCGGGCCACATTAGGTAATTCGGCACTTTCAACGGGCCAGATAAAATGAGAAATTAATAACTCTAGGTATATGAGTTTTATTGAAAGCACAGAATTTCATAAATTAATAACTAAATACAAAGTACGTGAGAATAAATTATCGTATATTAATGACAACAGACAGTAGCAGCAAATGCTCATATTTTCATCACAAATTATAATAAAACAATTAGTGTGAATGATGGAACTCTTTTTGCATTGTTAAAATCTGATTAAATTGAGGTTCAAATTTTGAAACGCTAATCACAAGTAGCGACTTTAAATGTTCATCGGATAAATTTGCCCCGTATTTCGACTTGATGTACTTCATCTGGGAAAAAGTTTGTTCACACAGATATGTCGTTCCAAAAATGGAGATAAATTTACAAGCAAATTTCATAAAATTTGGAAATTGCTCAGAGTTCAGAAATTTATAAAATTCGATCAAATTTATTTCCTTGTATTTGTCTTTAATATGATAATTTTCCTGAAGTTCAATAATTTCCATTTGAATTTGACTTGGGACATCTGCAGCATCACAGTCAAACGGATTTTGAATTTCCTGAGCACTGGATTCCAAATCAGCAAATCGCTTCCGAAATTGTTCTTTCAAATCTGAAATGACTAAATTTGCAAACGAGGAAGGAAATTCTGCTTCACCCTTTTTATGCAACTCTGCTCAGTATAGCATATGAACAAAGTTACAATTTTTCACTTGGCTTTCAGAAGTATCAACTTTGCTCACAATGCCTTGATAAGTACAAATAAATCACATACTAAGTTATTTTCACCCTGCAACTTTAATTCAAATGGTTCATATGGTCACCAGATCAGCAAAAATTGCTAATTTCCAAAGCCACTCTGTATCTGATAAAAGTGGTTCGTGATGGTTTTTCTCGGTAAGAAATATATCAATTTCATTCCTGAGCTGAAAGAAGCGCGAAAGAACCTTTCCACAGCTAAGCCATCGAACTGCAGTATAATATGTCAGGTCAATAAGCTCGGAATCACATTTACCAGTACTCACTGGAAAATTAGATCAATTGGCGCATTTCTGCAAAATTCTTCAGCGGGCCGGATAAAATCACACCGCGGGCCGTAGTTTGGAGACCCTTGCTCTACAGATATACGCGCGCGCACCCACGCAACGCAATACAACACAACACTACACACTCTGTCTCTCTTGCTCCTCTTTTCCAAGTTCGATACTCTCGGTGCATTTCACTGCACTGTCCTTCACTCCTTGACGTTGCATAGGTGCTTTTGCTCACATACACATTGTTACACTGTATCCATCAATCCCTATGCTTATCTGTCCCTCTCATTCACTTACAAGACAAATCGAGTAATACTGTCCAAATAATCTTGCCATCTCACTCTTTCTCTGTCCTTATGGGTTCCACAACACTCTTTCCTCCTAAATCCGTTAACACTGGCCTATTCTGGCCTATTGTACCAGCCCCAGATGATAGGTGAGAGTGATTGTGCAGCAATTGATGGAATAAAGATTGGCAGGGGAAACCGAAGTACTCGGAGAAAACCTGCACCAGCGCCACTTTGTCCACCACAAATCCCACTTGACCAGACCTTGGATCGAACCCGGGCCGCCGCGGTGGGAAGCCAGCGACTAACCGCTTGAGCTATGGCGCGGCCTTTCCCTATCTCTTACTCTAGTCTCACAATAAGAGGATATTTTTTCTTTGTTTCGTAATATGAATTCTTTATAACTCAGGCTGTTACAGTCAATAGTTATGTTCCATATCTTCACACACTCAGACTTTCAATGAGAGTCTAGCAATCTGTTCTGCCCAACATGTCCAGCTCTATAAGATGCCGTGTTATTTGCTGCAGTCTATGGCTTCCATGTGTTAATGCAAAATTTCACAAATCAAATGTCAATTGCTTTGTAAATTTGGGTTGCGAACGCAATTTATCTGCCACAATCGGCAACCAGTAACTTAACTAACAGCTTCAATCAGATAATCCCCTCGTCGCTTCTCTGTAATTGTGGGTTCAGATGGCGCAAGTTAAAGAAACCCCTCATCTTTCCTTCGTAGTCGTCGTCTTAGAGCTCGTACATCGCTGGTAGTATTACCTTCCGAGTATTGTAGGGCCCTTCAGATGGTCGCTGGAATTTTCATGTGCTGCGTCTGACGTCGGCCGACATTTTGTCGGTATCAAATTATTTAGTCTTGGTTTCTGCTTTCCGTTTATTCCTTCTCTTCAAATTTAGCTTGGTTTCCTGATTCTGAGCACTTCGTAGTCTGTTCCGTTAGCATTATCAACTAATTTACTCGCTTGAGGTATACCTACGATCTAGTTTCGATAACTTTACTCGACAATGCATCAATAACGGCACTGGTCTACGTATAAGTTCGCTCCAGTTTGTCTTCAATTTCGGTACTTACCATTCTCATTTGTCTCTTAACAGCAACCAGTTCCGACTCTGCTAATTTCCCTGATTGGTCTAGTTTTCAAAATTATGAGATCTTTGAAATCCACAATTTCAAATCAGCTGAAAGTCTTTAGCGATTTTGAGCCTTAAGACGTAAACGGCATCCTGGAAGGGCCAGAGATTGACAAAGCCAAAGCTAGGATCTGTGAAACTCCTCCTCGAGACGCCACAGCTATAACTAGGCAAAAGTTTTGTAGCTTTCTCTAAACTAAAAATTCCCAAGAAAAAGCCATTAGCAACATCCGGTGAGGCCAGTAAGAACTATCCTATACCGTCTTCTGGGTGCAGATTATGGCGTATCTCCCTTGTTCACACAACACACTAATTAATTACGATAATTAATCATTGCGCTTTGTAATAGGCTGATTATAATGGTCGGTTATAAGATTGAGTCTACTTCGTATGTCGGCCACTAATTGGCCTATTGTACCAACCCCGGATGATAGATTAGTATGGAGCATTTATTGGAATGACAATTGGCAGGCAAAACAGAAGTACTCCGAGGAAACCTGCTCCAGTTTCGCTTTGTCCACCACAAATCCCACACGACTTGACCTGGTATCAAAAGCTGGTCGTCTCAGTAGGACGGCGACTAACCGCCTGAGCTATGGAAGGACCTCCAGAATCTTGCCCTTGCCAGGATAGCAAGGAGGCAAGTCTAAAAGCAAACATTTGTGGACCCTACATTTTCATATTTCGCCATCACAACGCAGGACAAAACAATAAAATACGAGTCTGATAGCCCAAGAATGTATAAATGGTGGCTCGCGGGTCGCATACGACAAGCGACCCGTGAAATATTCTTCCATTCCCATCCCCCAAATTATGTGTTAAAGCTTCCTTAGTTTTAGAAATGCCGAATTTTGATTCTTTTGGGGTGGGAGGGGGTACATTCTACTCTTAGTGAAGCATGGAACTAGCACGTCTGGAAGATCGTACGCAGTATTGACACAGATCAACATATTTTAGCGGTTGATTTTTAAGCACGGTCAACCTGGATACAATTAAACATTTTTTAACTGTGTGACCTCGACTCTTATTCACGTGTTTGTGTTTCTGGTATACTGACAGAAACAGGTATGTGTAGAATGAATTTCGCGGGCGGATGGTCCCCTCAGACTCGTAATAAATCCTACGAAATGTGGCAAAATCCTCTCACCCTACGGAACACGGGATTCAGGTTCTCACGGCGACGGTACGTGGAACCGTGCAGTCTGGTAGACGTTTACAACGGAAGACCTCATTGAAATATTCGGTATAGGGTTTCAGAATCGAAACATGCATCTACGAATGAAAATCTAGGGTTTTAGCACTGCACCAAACCGTAGTTGAATTTCAGAATAACTGAAAAATTCAATATAAAGTATATTTTATACAATATAACAGCAATTAGAAATATTTATTTTGGACATGGAGTGCCACGTTGACAATATTAGTGCTTATTTGAAACACGGCAGAACAGCAAGAAAATATTACATTTTAATATTATAACATGACGGCTGAAAGTTGGAATGGTGGGGTCAGAGCAGATGTCCACTGCTAGACAACGGCTTGGTAATCATGTTTCCGCGGCAACGAATATTAACAAAGGCTAATTTCCGTTACTACGAATAGAAGCGAATGAGTCGTTGTCAAGTAGCAAGTCGCTGAACAAAGTCACTCCCGGGTCAACAAAGTAACTGTTAGACATGGCGACTTCTACCCCGGCCGCGTGACAGTTATAAAAGGCAGTGCATTCATGAATAGCAGCAGCAGCAGATCCTGCGAGTCGTAGGAAGCGACGAAAAGGGAAGTCTCAAATTTGAGACAGTAATACAGTATATGGCCTCGAGAACCAAGGGACTCGGACCCGAGAAAGACTGCGCTGGCAAGGACCAGCAGCATGTACAAAAGATAGACAAGTCTTCTCGTCAAAGAGGGTGCCCCCCCCCAAAAAAAAACAAGACCGTAACTGCCAAATAATTATAAATATTTGGTCATAAGACCCAGATGGGGCTCGACACCAAGAATTGCTGACTGACTGTCAGTCGCAATGAGACTCAGACTCAATAGTAGCAGCAGAGACCAGCCCGAGATTCAGAGCAGTGAGAGATTCTTCAGAGAGATTCGTCAGACAGGCGTCGTTCAGGAGTTCAATGTGTGAGCTGTTATGATCAACTGTAATTGTAATAGAAGCGTAAAAAATTTCAAATTTAAAACCCTTTATTATTCGTCTCGCTAACTCCGTACATGTGACAATATTTCTCCGTAATTTCTAAATTACAAAACCATTGATCGTGACACCTCGGATTTTAAGTTTTCGACGAATTGTATATTAAAGTTATTATTATTATTATTATTATTATTATTATTATTATTGCACGTAAATAAACATGAATTGAATTGAATTGAATTATTGGAGGGGGTGGGTTTCCCCATGCACTTAGACCAGTTATTGGTCCATTGTGCGTCCCCCTTTAATTTCTACTGTCGCCATACCCTACCGGTATTGGTGCGCGCTATCAGCCCCGTTCAGCCAACGAGGTCGGCCCGATACCTGATATTTCCCCCATCTACCAGAGGCACTGGAAACTACTTGGGCGGGAAATGTGTTACCTAATTTTGCTCAGAGGTCTCCTAGAGACATGACGATCTCTTACGTGCCGTAAATCTACGACACGGGACCCACGGCTTAAAGTCCCTCCCTGAATTTTTCCGCCCTTAAAAATTCCACGATCTCCGCCGGGTTTGAACCCGCGTACCTTGAGCCATGAGGTGGGAACTGTACCCCTAGACTACGGAGGCCGCTTTAGAATAAAGTTAATACAGCTATGTATTTTTAATCAAATCTCTAGACAATTGTCTAGCAATTGTCCTGCATTACAGGTTTTTAGCAATAAATTGTACCAAAAGAATTCCAAACAAGAATGAGACAAAAAAGATGATTCTTATCTGTAATAACTGAACTTCAAAACAAATTTGAAAAGAACACATTTTAAAGCCTCTCGTTAAAAAGTCAGGACTTAAAGCGCGGGTTCTCAACACGATGACGAATATTCGTGTTAAATAAAAATCGGGGAACTTCTTAGCCAGCTGGAAGACTATTAGCTTCTCAACTCCACTGTGTTAGTTTGTTAGGGGCAGCTAACACAAGTTGTTTTGGGGNGCGGGGGGGGGGAGAACAAACCCCGTTCTTCTTAAAATTAATACCAGGTTACTTAATACTGAAAATGTTTTCAAGTTTCTCTCTTATAGCCGAAAGTATTGTGTTCATGTAATCCGAGCGGATATGCATGCGGTAAGCTCCAGTCTTGCACGCAGGACCATGACAATATAATAACAAAGGTGTTAACTGAAAGCGTAAATGTAAGGTAAAGTTGTCCCTGTGCTTAATAAGTTATATACCACGCCATTAAGACGGATGGGGGAGTGGAATTATAGTGCCATCATTCTTCACCTCGGCACTTGATGGGGGTGAGTGGTCAGCTTCACGCTCCGGACGCTTAAGCTCCGGGAAAGAGCCTCCAGTACCCATCGCATAGGAGGTTGGTTGGGCCTCAGAGCCGGTCTGGACGTTTCAGAGAGGAGAAAAATCCAATGAGCTCTTCGGGAATCGAAGGGCACGCGGTAGCGTAGTTGGTTAAGGCACTATGCTACATGAAGTAAGGTCGCGGGTTCGATTCCCGATGAGCTCATTGGATTTTTCAATCCACCTAATCCTTCCAGTCGCACTATGGCCCTGGGGTTGACTCAGCCTCTAACAGAAATGAGTACCAGGAATCTTCCTGGGGGTATAGGGCGGCCGGCGCGTTAAGTCTGACAATCTCACCACCATCTGTGAGTCGGCTCTCTAGAAAATGTGGAAGCCTCGACGTCTTACAATCGTATGGGCCTTCATGGCCTGTTACAGGGATAGCTTCACCTTTTTATTGGGAGTTGTAACCGTTCATTCTAATTGGTGGACTATTGTGTATTAATTATACCTACATTAAGTTAATGTCAAGTAAATACAAAGAGATCCGGCAGATAGCCAACTCTTACACGCAGAAGGGACATAGTTCAAGTTTTGCTATGTGGCCAGGAAGTAGCATCTGGTACTTCCTGGAATTCTGGCACTTTCAGCAAAGTCGGAAAGTTTTTGAGAATTTGAGAGCTGACAGCTTGGGACAGCGATAACTTAGAAGTGGGATGGCCGGAGCCTCATCCCATGGTCGTAATGCATCAAGGGGCTGTCAACCTTAGCGTCAGGTCAGCATCTGGCAGAATCACATAGCAAAGCAACATGATTGGAAATTCAAAATTTATGGAACCTCCTAGTTTGAAAACTTAACCAATGGCAAAAGTGGAGGAGTGGATTTCTCTTGGGGTCTGGGGTTCGTGGACCTCAGGATTCAGAGAGAGTGCACTCCACCTCAAGGAGTCTTCATCCAACTTTCGGCAAAGTCGGACACAAAATTACAACTACGTCCCTTCCGTAAAAGTATTACAAGTAAAGTTCTAAATAAATGTTACTAATAGATTCATTTGTATTCAGTAAGCTGGAGGGAATTAAATGATTACTAAGTGCAACGGTCTAAAAAGGTGTGTGTGATTGTAGTGAAAGGTTCTTCCTGCCCTGCCCGAGCCAGACCCGTATAAGACCCGGGATATGAACTCAGCTCAACAAATTACCGAACAGAACCCAGATACTCCCGTCTTTACCTACTCGCGAGACACCTAATGGTGTACAGGAAGCGAGCTCTCGCCTGCCAGCTCCAACAACCACAATTCTCCTCCCTTCCCACCTAACTTCTCGACATCCACGAGAAGAGGGAGGACGGTGATAAGTGGAGCCCAACGTAGGATCAAGGAGGACGGCAACAGAATCGAACCACGGAAGTCTAGGCCATAGCAAGTCGCTATACCTACTGAGCTATAAGTCTGGCAAAGTAACATTTTGCAGGATAAATCAAAATCATACACCCAAATACACCACAGGGATGAGGAAAGGAAGCAATGTAGGAAACGATTCGATTTATTACGTGTTCATAAAAGCGCCGAGGTTCAGTTCTTATGTAGATTTGTCAGAGAAAACGGAATCAAATCCTCTGTTTACGCCTTTGTAAAAAATGGTCAAAACACGCAGATGATATTTTGTTTGAGAGGAATTGTACTTTTATAATTAATTTGTTAGGTTTACCAATAAACCTTTATTAGTAACGACGGTGGATAATTAGTTTCAACTCTGATATACTGAAATACACGTACGGTGCATTTTCTAGACAGCTCAGTTGGGCAGTGGGACGAATTTTGGGTCGTACCGGCTTGATGGAGCGTAGTTGGTTGAGGCACTATGCTACAAGCCGGAAGGTCGCGGGTTCAAGTCCCGATGAGGTCATTGGATTTTTTCAGTTGACCTAATCCTACCAGCCGCACTATGGCCTTGGGGAGTAAAGCGCGGCCGGTGCGTAAGGCTGAAAACCTTACCGACATCTCTCAGCCGATAGTCTGGATAGTGTGGGACCCTCAACGTCTCACGGCCCTATGGGCCTTCACGGCCTGTT